>NC_092875.1:395283518-395583831 GCF_028372415.1 Notamacropus eugenii
TAGCCAGTCTCTGATATTCTGGCTTTCCCAGTAAGATATACCTTCAGCTACTTCCTGAAACACAAGATACAGGCTCACTATAATCATTATCCCTGTTGGGTTCTCAAAGGAAGGAGCATTCCTCCTGGATAATGTCAAATCTCGTGTAGATTATCATGTAAAGTACCTTTGAAATCCACTTGTGTGGCATCCAAAGACTGAGAATGCCTATATAAATGGGAACTGAAGAGTGGCCAAGATGGAAAATCTAATTAAGAAGCACAACCTAGAGAAAATAGTTTCTTCCTCTGTAAAATGAGTTGAACCAGACCGATGGTGTCTTAGCTCAAATAGAAACTAGGCCACCAAACCACACAGATAAGGATCCCTGCAGGCCACACTTGGACTTTGAAAACCACATATTAACATGATCTGTGCTATATCGTGTTTTGATTTATTTTGTTAATTATTTCCCAGTTGCATTTAATCTGGATTGAGGGCTGACCCCTCGGAGCTAGATGACCTCTTAGGTTTCTTTCACATCTAGATCTATGATGTAATGATATTCTTAACAAGTCTTATTGTTGTTCATTGCTGGAAGGAGAGAGGTTATACTGGATCAGTACCACAGGGAAATGGAAAACTTGAATTTCAATCCTAGATCTTCTCTTTCCTAGTGATATCACCTTAGACATCTTATATCATGTCACTTATATCCTAAGATGTGAAAAGTGAACCCTCATTTTCATAGGTAAGGAAAGTGGAGCCAAGATAAATACAGTGACTCTCTGATCAAGGTCACAGAGATGACCCAGGCAGAGGTAGAACTGAACTCCAGCACTTGGATTCTATTGAATTTTGAGGAGAAATGTTTTCATTTGTGTGTGACAGGAAGCACAATGTAGTTCCAGGAGCCTTGGAACTTGAAACAGAAAAGATCTGAGTTGGAATCCCTCTGAGCTTCACTTTTCTTATCTGCCAAATGAGGAAATTGGGCAAGATGATCTGTAAGGTCATAGTATAATGCCTAAATAAATACGCAAATATAAATAAATAACAGCACCCTATGGTCTCACTATCATGATGTGGAATCTTCTCAGTTATTTTTTCCTCCAGGTTGTAGACTTCTCTTCGTTCTTGGATTTATTTTCTCTTCCTCCACCTCTAAGGTTATAAAAATTATACCAAACTGCCCTCTTCTTGACAACATCAGAATGCAGTGTGGTGCTGTGAAAAAAGCCCTAAGTTTAGGGTCAGAAAATCTAGGTTCAAATCTTGACTTTGCTATCTACTATCCATGTGACTTGGCCAAGTTATTTAGCCTTTTTTTTTTTTTGAGGCAATCAGGATTAAGTGACTTGCCCAATTCTGAATTCAGAGCCTCTTGACTCCAGAGCTGGTACGCTATCTGCTGCACCACCTAGCTGCCCCATTATTATTTTTTTTTTATTTTATTAGTTTTTGGTGTTCTACAATCACTTCCATATAGCTTAGATTTTTTTTCTCCCTCCCTCCCTGAGTTGGCATACAATCTTAAATAGGTTCTACACATACATTCCTATTAAATACATTTCACCTTAGTCATGTTGCATAGAAGAATTAAAATGAACGTGGGAAATCATATAGCAAACCAAAATGTAATACAAAAGAAAACTATCTGCTACATTCAGTGATTTAATTCCTTAGTTCTTTCTCTGGATGTGGAAGGCATTTTGCCTTAAGAGACCATTGGGGATTATTTAAGTCCTTGCATTGCAATGAAGTTCTAAGTCTACCAGAAAAAATCCTTACACACTGTAGTTGTTGCTGTGTACAAAGTTCTCCTGGTTCTGCTCCTTTCACTCAGCATCAGTTCACATAAGTCTTTCCAGGCCTCTCTGAAGTCTTCCTGTTCATCATTTCTTATAGTACAATAGTATTCCATTGCATTCATATACCACAACTTGTTCAGCCATTCCCCAGTTGGTGGACATCCCCTTGATTTCCAGTTTTTGGCCACCACAAAGAGAGCTGCTATAAATATGTTCGTACATGTGGGACCCTTTCCCATTTTTATGATCTCTTGGGAATACAGTCCTAGAAGTGGTATTGGTAGGTCAAAGGGTATGCACATTTTTGTAGCCCTTTGGGCGTAGTTCCAAATTGCTCCCCAGAATGGCTAGATCAGCTCATAACTCTACCAACAATGAATTAGTGTTCCAGCTCTCCCACATCTTCTCCAACAGTTATCATCATCCTGTTTTTCATGTTAGCCATTCTGATAGGTGTGATGTGGTACCTCAGATTTGCATCTCTCTAATTAATAGTGATTTAGGGCATTTTTTCATATGACTATAGGTAGTTTTGATTTCTTCCTCTGAAAACTGCCTGTTCATGTCCTTCAACCATTTATCAATTGGCGAATGACATATTCTTATACATTTGATTCAGTTCTCTATATATTTTAGAAATGAGGCCTTTATCACAGATACCAGTTGCAAAAGTTCTTTCCCAGTTTTCTGCTTCTCTCCTAATCTTGGTTGCATTGGGTTTGTTTGTGCAAAAACTTTTCAATTTAATGTAATCAAAATTATCCATTTTGCACTTCATAATGTTCTCTATCTATTGTTTAGTCAAAAATTCTTCTCCATAAATCTGACAAATACACTATTCCTTGCTCCACTAATTTGTTTATAGTATCAGTCTTTATACCTAGATCATGTACCCATTTGGACTTTATTCTTGTGTATAGCTGCCCCTTTATTTAGCCTTCCTAGGATTTAGTTTCCTCATCCATGAAACTAAGAGTCAAGGAGAAACAATCCCCTCCTATGTCTTTTCTGGCTCCAGTTTCTATGACTTTATGGCTAGATATTTGGAAACTAGCCCTAAGATGAGGCTTTCTCTAAAAGTTGTTAACAAAATCACAGTGAAGTAAGGTATTGACTGGGCACACCAACCACCCCTATGAGCTAGCGTCAGCAGTATGGTGTGTTCGTCCTTGGTTGCCGAAGACCATGCCACCAGAGAAATAATGACATGACTTGCACTTGACTTTGTTTTGAGTGAGGTAAGACTGTGCAGATCACCAGCCTCACTTCTCCTCCAGAGCCATCTGAATCCAGTGACCAGATATTCATCAGGGTGACTGGCGATGACCCAGGATGAGGCAACTGGGGTTAAGTGACTTGCCCAAGGTCGCACAGCCAGTGAGTGTCAAGTGTCTGAGGTGAGATTTGAGCTCAGGTCCTCCTGACTCCTCCACTGGTGCTCTATCCACATAATGGGAAGAAGGCTGGACTACTCAGGAAGTAAACCTGGAGGCTAATCGCTTATGTGCTTTGGGATATAGGGCAAGTTAGCTACTCTGTCCCTGTTTCCTCATCTGTAAAATGGGGGCATTATTATCTGTCCTGATGCCTTCACAGAGTTTTGAGGAACTGAGATAATACATTTCAAATACTTTGTGAAGAGCAGGAAGCCCCATACACATATGGCAGAGAGGGTAATGCTCCTCCTTCCTTGCAACTGGAATGGTTAGGTTGGGTGCATTTCTGCAGTTGCCTGGAATTCTCCAAACTCTGGAAGTGAATACCATTAGATGGAAGAATGCCTTTCTAAGCACTGAATTTGAGGAACCCATGAAGACAAAATGGTATTTCCTAGATTTTTCTTCATTAGCTATTTCATTTCATCAACTAACAGAAATATGGTTTCCTATCAATTCTGTTCAATAGAAAGGCAATTGGAGGTTTCTATCCTTTTCTTCTCTCTCTGGATTGAATTACTGCCTTGTTTGGTATTCTTTTGGGGGGAATAGAAGGGGATGGGAGGAGTGGGGAAGGATTAAATTCCTAAAATTACATTTTTAAAAGGCATTTCTAGAGTCTTTCCATTTCTTCCTGCACATTCCAATAATTACCATTCAATTTTATCTAACTCATTTTCTTCTAATTACCCTTATATTCATTGAAGGAAAACTGAATTAGCAACTAACAGGTGGTTTTCCCCAAACCTTTACATTTCCAGATGTTGATGTCTGTCCTGAACTCATTTCTTGGGGCATTTGCTTCTATGACTTACTTGGAACATTGTTACCAAATTATTATTTGGGAGTACTTAAAACCTTTTCTATTTACTGAGAATTGCTGTGTAAGTCAAGAATAAATCATGCATACAAAGAAATTTCTTTTATTTGCTTCATAATTTATAATATGTAAAAATATCAAATATTCCTCCTACTAGCCTTTCAGTATATTAAAAATAACCAATTTAAATGTGTGACTCATTCCTCAGCACCCAATGCATACCATAAGCATAATGAAATGTATGTCACCCACTGAACGCCTCAAGCCTAGAGCAGGTAACTCCAGTATTCTATACTAGGTTTCTCCTATGGGACACATTCAGCTGTATGAAATAGCTGTGTTTTGTGTATGCTTTGCATTTAATCTTCTTATGGCCACATAGATTATTCTCAGGCTGTTTTTAAATTAAAATTTTGTCATTACTTCCCATGGGTAATAATTCCTAGAATTTTTTTTTTATTTTCTCCTATTATTGACACTGAGCAAAAGTAATAGGGTTAAGTGGGTTGGAAAAAAGATGTGGTAGCTAAGATTTACAAGCACGGAAGGACCACTGGTGGCCTGGAATATACTAGATTAACCTGCAGAGGTCTAGATCTGGGCATATTAAGTCAGATCCCTGGAACTCTGTGAAGCAGTGAAGGCATATCATAATATCCCCATTTTTTAGATGAGGAAACTGGGGCACAAGGCAAATAACTTGCCCTGGGTGAGGCCAACAAAAAGAGACCGCCAGCATTTATTTAGTTTCCTCCATCCCAGCAGCATCCAAAGATAGGCATTTCTACTAACCTCCGTTTATTACACTCAGGAATTAGCTCCTTTTTTCAGAGCTGAACAAGCATTCTTATCATCCATAAATCTAAACCAGTAGTCATTAAACTTCCATTAAAAACAAACAAACAACCGTGCTGAAGGAGAAACAATTTGGCAATTAGAGAGGCAGCCTTAGAGAAAGTCCTGGGTTTAAGTCCCATTCTGACACACCAGTTAAGAGATCCTTGAGTCACTTAACCTCTCAGTGCTTTCAGGAGACAGTCTATGAAGAGAAGAAGCATTTCTATAGCAACTACTGTGCACAGACACTGCACTGAGCACATTTGTGCTTATCTAAAACTATTACCTCATTTGGTTCACAACCACCCTTGGAAATAGGTGTTATTAATAGCCCTCATTTTACAGGTGAGGAGGCTGGGGCAAACAGAGGTTAAGTGATTTACCCAGGGCCACCCAACAGATAAATATCTGAGGCTGAATTTGCACTCAGGTCTTCCTAACTCTAGCCCACTGTACCATCTAACTGTCTCTATGTAAGACTATGAATTGGAGAGCAGACACAGATCTGAAAAAGGCAGCAGGGGTTCACACACACAGCGCTTTAGTTCATTTGCAGATGCGGCTACCACAAAACAGCTTTGTTGGGAATCTGTAGCTCAGGTCTCAACAACTCACTTGGACCCTGTCCATGACCCTCCAAGCCTTCCTTCCTAAATGACTCATGGCAGTGCCAGGGTATGTTTCCAAACATAAGTCTTGGGAACATGCTGTGATCTTCTTTCTGGTCAGCTGGTTTCTCAGGCCAAAATGGCTCTGATAAGAGATCTCCAGATGCCCTGTTCCAAATATGTGAGGCCAAATCTCCTTCAAGGAAGCCAGTCTCGCTCCCACCCTTGAAAAATAAAATCACATTTCCTTTTTCTTTTCTAATTAGGATTACATTTAACAAACAATTACAAGCATGGTACAGTAGGAAGAGCACTAGGTACAGTGATGGAAGATCTGGAGTCAGAATTCTTATAGAATTCTTTGCTGGCAAGACATATAGGTTGTACCTTTCCCTCTGACCACTGAAAGTAATCATGGGACATATGAGGGGAAAAAAAGAAAGCCCTCTGTCATGAAATGGTAGAGTCCATGCTTCCCCTGAAGTATTTCTTTCTTCCTTGCTTCCTTCCTTCTTTCTTTCCTCCCTTTATTCTTTCCTCCATCCCTCCTTCCTTCCTTCTTTCCTTCATTTCTTCCTCCCTTTCTTCCTTCCTCCCTCCCTTCTTCCTTCCTTCCTCCCTTTCTTCCTCCCTCCCTTCTTCCTTCCATCCTTCATTATTTCCTCCCTCCATTCTTTCCTCCATCCCTCCTTCCTTCTTTCTTTCCTTCATTTCTTCCTCCCTTCCTTCCTCCCTCCCTTCTTCCTTCCTTTCTCCCTTTCTCCCTCCCTCCCTCCCTTCTTCCTTCTTTCCTCCATGTCTCCCTCCCTTCTTCCTTCCATCCTTCATTCTTTCCTCCATCCCTCCCTTCCTTCCTTCCTTCCTTCTGAGTACTCTCTCCAGTGGAGCAGAGTACAAGCCATCTGCACTTTCTCAATCTTTATATTTCCTCTCCATGTCCTTCAGAAATACTCTGAAGGAGGTTCATCCAGTATACTAGAAACCTCTCTCTCCCTGTTTGACCAACTGCTCCCTTATCACCCCCAGACAACATCTTTTCTGCTGCTTTTCATGCACAACTACTTTTTGGTAATGTTGCAGTTTGTCTTCGCAATATATCCTTCTCCCTTGGGGGATCTACAATGTCACATCTTCAGAGATCTGGTATTTCATGACTCTCAACCATACAGCATCATCATAAGAATATGGAAATATGGGGGGAAAAGAGCTTTCATTTCAGGAAGAAGTTTGGCATCATGAAAAGTATTACACAATTTTTCCCATGCAACCTCCTCCCATTCTCTCCCTCTAAACCCAGTTCATTGTCCATCTACAGCATTTGTCCTAGATATGTAAATACAAATATAGATGCAGATATGGATATGCATAGAGGTAGCTAGGTGGCTCAATGATTAGAGTGTGGGACCTAGAGTCAGGAATCCCTGAGTTCAAATCTGGCCTCTGACACTTACTATCTGTGTGACCCTGGGTGAGTCACTTAACTTTTGTTTGTCTTAATCCACTGGAAAAGAAAATGGAAAATCCTCCTATATCTTTGCCAAGAAAACCCTATGGACAGTAATGGTGTGCTGTGGTCCACAGGGTCACAAAGAGTTGGACACAATGAAATGACTCAACAACAACAATGGATATACATATATAGAGTGTCCCAAAAATCCCAATAGTTTTAAGCTACTGTATAGCACCAATGCTACTGTAGCACAAATTCATAGAGCCTATGGTGGCCATGAATATCCCAGTGCAATCCTGAATCACACAATGCAACAGACTCTCCACACGGAAGACAGAACCAAAACATTTATTCAGACATCAGAAAGCCAAATCCATCATGGTAATAAAAATCTATACACAATAACAATGCAGACGACAACACCAGCCTCAAGCCTTCCCTATGCTAGGTCCTTCCCACAAACAAACACTCAGGAGCCCAGCTGTCAGCCTCCTCTCTCTCCCTCAGTTCTGAAAGCTCTGACTAACTTCCTCTCAGCTCTGCTCTAGCTCTGCTTCTTCCTGTTTCACCTGTTCAGCAAACTCCACCCACCATAGGCTCCATGTGACTCAGACTAATATGTGACCTAGACAGGTCACATGGGCCTATTAATGGATGAGAAAGATCTTCACATTTAAATTGCCATTACAACTATTAAAGCTTAAAGATATGCAGATATAGAAATCTAGCTCTACTAATGAACTGGCTTAATAGTGGCCTAACAGACTTTTCCATCTAGCTTCGTATCATAGTCTAGATCAACGGTTCTCAAAGTGGAGCTCCCTATGGGGTTCCTGGGATCCTTTCAGGAGGGTCAGGAGATCAAAACTATTTTCATAACAACATTAAGACATTTTAATTTCCAATATGGTAAATGTAGACACATATAACCCACAAAAACAAAAGATCTTCAGCCATACTAGATCTCAAACTGTATTATAAAGTGGTAATTATCAAAACAATCTGGTACTGGCTAAGAAATAGAGTAGTAGGTCAGTGGAATAGATTAGGTACACATTAATTATAATAAAAGATCATAGAACATATGTCTAATATATGATAAACCCAAAGATTCAAGTTTTGGGGGAAAAAACTCATTATTTAACAAAAACTGCTGGGAAACCTGGAAAACAGTATGGCAGAAACTAGACTTTAGACTGATATGTCACACCATATACCAAGATAAGGTCAAAATGGGTACATGATTTGCACATAAAAGGTGATACCATAAGCAAATTAGCAGTACATGGAATAGTTTGTTTGTCTGATCTATGGATAAAGGAACAATTTTGGATCAAAGAAGATATAGAGAACATTATAAAAAGCAAAATAAGTAATTTTGATTATATAAAATTAAAACATTTTTGCAGAAACAAAGCCAGTGCAATCAAAATTAAAAGGAAAGCAGAAAACTGGGGGAAAGTTTTTTGACAATAAGTTTTTCTAATAATGGCTTTATTTCTCAAGTATGTAGAGAATTGAGTCAAATTTATAAAAAAATATAAGTCATCCCCCAATTGATAATTGGTCAAAGAATGATATTAACAGGCAATTTTCAGACAAAGAAATCAGAATTATCTATAGGCATATGAAGAGGTGCTCTAATTCACTATTGATTAGAGAAGTACAAATTAAAATAACTCTGAGGTACCACCTCACACCTATCAGATTGGCTAATATGACAAAAAAGAAGAATGATAAATTGGGACAGTAATGTACTTAGTGGAGTGGTGAACTGATCCAGTCATTCTGGAGAGCAATTTGGAACTATGCCCAAAGGGCTATAAAACTGTGCATACCCTTTGACCTAGAAATATCCCTGTTAGATCTATATCCAAAGATATAAAAAAAAAAAATTAGGGAAAAGGACTTGCCTATTTATACAAAAACATAGCAGCTCTTCTTGTGATAGCAAAGAATTGGAAATCAAGTGGATTTCCTTCAGTTGAGGAATGGTTAAACAAACTGTGGTATATGACTGTGATGGAATAGTATTGTACTAGAGGATATGACAAGCAGGATGATTTCAGAAAAACCTACAAAGACATGAACTGATTCAAAGTGAAACGAGCAGAACCAGGGGAACACTGTATATGATAACAGCAATATTGTACAATGCTAGAATTGTAACTTAACTATTCTCAGCAGTGTAACAATCAAAGACAATTCCAAAGGACCAATGATGAAGTATACTATCCACCTCCAGAGAAAGAACTGATACTATCTGAATACAGACTGAGGCATGCTATTTTTCACTTTTTTTCATTCCTTTTTAGCTTACAGTTTTTCTGTACAAAATGACTAATGTGGGAATGTTTTATATGAATCCACATATTATATATATATATAAATTATATGTATATAAATGATAAATTATATCAGATTGCTAACTGTCTTAAGGAGGGGAGAGAAGAGCAATGGATGGATAGAATCTGGAACTTAAAACTTTTTTAATTGTTTTGACATATAAATGGGGAAAAATAAAATATTAAAAAAAGATCTTTGAAGGAGTCCTCAGTTAAGAGTGTAAAAGGATCCTGCAGTTTGAAAATTGCAGTACTACAGAGATGTCAAACACTCTCCAGTGCAGTCTAATCAAATTAAAATGTAGTTGAGAAATATTCAAAAAAATAAATATTCCATAGCATTTCATTTTAAAACTAAGTTAATATGTGACCTGTAGGGATCCTTATGTGTGGATCAGTGGCCCCAGTTTCTATTTGAGGTTGACAACAAGGTGTAATAGATAAGAGGTATTCTTCATCCGCTTCTTTGCAGTCTATAAGCCTTTGATCTTTCACTTTTCAACCCTGTCATTTATTCCAAAATGCTTTTTTCCCTCATTTCCCCTGATCTAAATGACTTCTTAGACCCTTTTTAGCTCTCAGTCTTTGACCCTATGACCTTTTGATGCCTAGGTCTCTAAGTATTCGATTATACATTAATTTAATTTGGAGAGTCTCCTTTGGAATTTCTCTGCCTCCTCATGTTCTCTAGTAGCTGCTGGTAGAGAAGCTATGAATCCTCGTGGTGACCTTTTCTTTTCAAGTTCTGCTTATCAGAGTCTTGCACAGCACACCCAAACCAAAACTCTCGTGAAATTAGGCTTTGTGCGTGTTACCTTTGGATATGTAATGGAACCAGTTCTACTGACTCTTCACTTGCAAAAAAAGCTGCTTGATATTAAATAAGTATAATAATCCCTTTTAGAAGAACTAATCTCTTAGAGGACTGTGCTCAGACAGAGCTGGTTTAGAGGCAGCATTGTATAGTGGAAATAACCCACTAGGTGCCTAGGTACTGGAAGGCCTGAGTTTGAGTTCCAGCCCCACTATTTCCTGGCTTATTACCTTAGGTAAATCACCTCTATGGGCCTCAGTTTGCTCATCAGCAAAGCGGAAGTAATCATTATTATTGCTTATCTTGTAGGTCTGTTATGAGAAAAGTTCATTTTTAGACTATAAATTGTATACAAATGTGAGCTATTGTTATTATTAGGATTTGAATTTGGCTGCTAACCAAATTGAGGGAATGGGGAAATTGATAAGCAGTATGAGAAAACATTTCATGCCCTTCTCAGGTTTTTTCTTTGACTGGTATACAATCTTCAAAGATCTCTTTGCTTTTTCAGGCTTGTAGTTTGAACTTTATATAGCATTGGCAGCATGTGGGTGTACAAATAAATACAGCTTTCTCTAAGTCTGGAAAGCCTCTTATTCAAGAATGTATCCTCCTCATTTAGCCTCAACTGGGATTCCTTGTGTGTGTTTATGAACCAATCATGAAATGATTATTTTGAAGGCAGACATATTAGCTTGTAATTCCTTTAAAATTGCATTTACCAAAGAAAAATGGAAAGCTTAGTCTAGATAATCAGATAATTCCTGCACTGAACAAATGAGCATAATTTCAGTCCAAGGCATGCGTTCTGGGAGCTAGCTGGCTCATTCTCATTCTTAGTTGAGCCAAAGGCAAAATGGAGCAGACACATGTGATGCAGGATTTCCCCAGCAAGGAAGCGTTTTCTTAGTGAGTGAAAGATGGACTTGATTTATAGAAAACATCAGATCCTTCTAAGAATACCATACAGCCATACAATATCATAAATAGTGCTGGAACAGAAGGAAACCTAGAGAAGGGAAATAGACATTCTTCCCCAGTGGCTTCCATAAGGATCAGTGGACAGGTACCAGACACCTGTGCTCTAGAAATGTCTCCTCAGGGCACTGAAACAGTGTTGAAATGCCCTGCATAAACCCTTGCTTATACTCATTCTCCAAACAGTCCAAATCACCTAAAGGCACATTACTTAATAAAATAAGCCATATTTCATAAATCTGCCTAAAATAAAGCACAGCCTTTCCTTCCTCCTTAAATCCCTGGCTAATGTTGCTGCAATAATCAATCGGTCAGCAAGCATATATCAGGCAGTTACTATGTGCGATGCACTGTGCTTGGTGCTAGAGATTCAAAGACAGAAGGTAAATTATCCATGATGTCAAGGGGCTCACATTCTATTAGAGGAGAAAGCATGTATATAAGTGAGCACAACCCCCTCTCCCCCAACTCCGATGACCAGATAGGTTCCCCTGAGGGTATCTAGTCCAGGTTCTAGTTATTCTTCGGATCTTCTAAAACTACAGTTGATAAACTTCCACAAGTGTATTTACCTTTTATCATCTTCCAATACACCTCATTGGTTGCTCAGTCATGTCCAACTCTTCATGACCTCATTTTGGGGTTTTCCTGGCAAAGATACTAGAGTGTTTTGCCATTTCCTTCTCCAGTTCTCTATAGATGAGGAACTGAGGTAAACAGGGTTAAGTGATTTGGCCAAGGTCGCATAGCTAGGAAGTGCCTGAGGCACATTTGAACTCAGGACAATGAGTCTTCCTAACTCTAAACATAACACTCTATTCTCTGTGACACGTATATTTCCCAATACATTCAATTAACTCAAAACAAAAGCAATTACTAGAATCATATCCTAAAAACAATAGCTAATAAATATTCTACCCATAAACCTTCACTGCACTCTCTCATGTACAGTGTCAGTGAGAAGATACATACATAGGGAACATACAGGAGCACTTAGCACAGTGCATGGTATATAGTAGGTGCTTAATAAATGTTTATTGATTAACTTCTTGTCCATAGCTCAGTTCCTAGAGGCTGAGGCTAACTCTCCCTCAACTGATAAAACTCCTCTGGCCAACTGTCTTGACTTACAGAGCCACTCCCCAGCTTGGTACAGTGTCTCCTACTTGGCAAGTAGGTATAATACCTCTACAAAATGCCATGGTGGGGGTAGAGTTCAGATAGTCAATCAACAAGCATCCATTAAGTACGTTTTATGTGCCAGACACCATGTTAAGCACTGGAGATACAAAGCAAGGCAGAAGATCCTGCTCCTGAGGAGCTCACAGCTAATGGGGGGAGTAACATGCAAACCACTATGTATAAATGAGATATACAGGATAAATTCTAGATCATTAACAGAGGAAATGCACTAGGATTAGGGGGAAAGCTTCTTGTAGAAGGTGAGATTTTAGCTGAGACTTAAAGTAAGCCAGAAAGTGGAGATGAAGAGGGAGGGAGGACATTACAGGCATGGGGGACAGTCAGTGAAAACGCCTCTCCAGGAGATGGAGACTCTCATGCAACGACCTGAAGGTGGTTTGGGGGCTGGAATGAAGACTATCCGGCAGGGCTAGGGTGTCCCCAGGGTGTAAAGTAAGGGAGGGGTGCAGGTTAGGAAGGGGTTTGAATGCTAAATAGAAGATTTGATATTTGATCTTACAGGTGATAAGGTACCACTGGAGTTGAGTGAGGGTTGGGACCAGTGACATGGTCAGACCTGTATTTTAGAAAGATCATTTGGATAGCTGAGTAGAAGCAGGGATGAGGAACCTGTAGCCTGGAAGCCATATGTGGTCTTCTAGGTCCTTGGGTGTGGCTTTTTGATTGAGTTCAAGTTTTACAGAACAAATCTCTTTATTAAGGGGGATTTATGAAGTTTAGATTCAGTCAAAGGGCCACACTTCAGGACCTAGAGGGCCACATGTGGCTTTGAGGGTACAGCTTCCCCACCCCACCAGAAGTCCATTGCAATAGTCCAGGCAGGAAGTGATGAGACATATGCCAAGTGATGACAGCATCAAAAGGGAGAAGGGGATACATATACGCAAGAGATGTTACAAAGCTAAAATCGACATGACTCGGCAACATATTGGATGAGGCAGGTAGGAGAGTGAGAGAGTGAAGAAATAAAGATAACACCTAGCTTTCAAGACTGAGGGACTGGGAGGAATGGTGGTGCCCTTAAAAAGCAATACGGAATTTCAGAAGAGGAAAGGGTTGGAGGGAAAAGATTAATTCAGTTTTTAAAATATTGGGCCTAAGATATTTATAGGCTTTCCAGTTTGAGGCATCTGAAAAACAGATGGAGATGGAAGTGTGGAGGTCAGCAGACAGCTTTGGGCTGGATAAATAGATTTGAGAATCATGAGTGTAGAGATGATCATTTAATCTACAGGAGTTTATAAGATCACCAAGTGAAATAGTATAGAGGGAGAAGAGAAGACCCGGGACAGAGGAGGCATAATCTGGATGAAGATTCAGCAAAGGACACTAAGAGGGAATAGTCAGACAAGTAGGAGAACCAGGATAGAGCAGAGTCCCAAAAAATGAGGAGAAAAGGTAACCAGGAAAAGAGGGTAATTGACAGTGGCTAAGGATGCAGAGAAGTCAAGGAGAATGAAGATTGAGAAAAGACATTGTATTGGGCCATTAAAGATCATTAGTAACTTTGGAGGAAGAAATTTCGGTGGAATAATGTGGTTTGAAGGCAGTTTGTAGAGAGTTGAGAAGAGTAAAAGGGGAGGACATGGAGCCATCACTGGATATAGAGTTCTGTCTCCTTTTCACCCAGAGTATCAAGGAACAATTCCATCTCAAAGTCTTGGTTCTTCTTCCATATTAGGTTCTCTTGTCAGTGTTTTGCTTTTAAAAGGGCCCCCTGGGGCTTAGCCAGTGTTTTGGTTGAGCAGTGGCTAATTCTATAAATTCTGACAGAAGAACTCCTTACCGAATGAAGGGCACAGGGAACTGGACTTGGAGTTAGGAAGACTTGAGTTCAAATATGATCCCAGATACTTATTAGCTGTGTGAGCCTCTTGGAGAAAGTCACTTAACCTGTCTGCACCTCACTTTCCTCATCTGTAAAATGAGGAGTTTGGACTTAGTGACTTCTGAGTTCCCTTCTAACTGTAAATCTATGATCTTAGGAAAGTACTAAGTTCTTTTCACTTCTTCCAAGATCTTAAAACCTTGTTTCTGTTAGCTGTTCCTTACCTTTTGTAATTTCATCAATGTGATTTGGGGGAAATGAATTGATCAGGGGTCTTTTGATCAATAGTCCCCTCCCCAAGTGCGAGTATATGTACAAAATACAATTCCGTTCAACAATCACTATGTTCATATGTTCCAGGCACTGGAGATACAAAGATAAGAATGAAAAAAATCCGTGCTCTCAAGAAGCTTATATTTTTTGAGGGAAAGGCAGCATGTACATATATTTACATAGAGAAACAGCGCTGCACCCAATTCAGCTTAAGCTCATGGTTAATGCTTCTCTGATTATAGTGACAATGAGCTGGGAGTGCAAAAACCTGGCTTTGATTCTTGGTGTTGCCATTATATAATTGTGTAATGTGAGAGTTATGTGTCCTCCTGGGACCTCAGTTTCTTCCAAAGGATCCTTAGAATTCTAAAAATTATTGAATTTATGATTCTAATAGCATCATTTTCCAACACATGCCTCAATTAAGAGGCATCAGAAATGGGTTAATTTCCCACAGATCTTGAGGGTTGGAGTCCTGTTTAAAATCTATACTTTATATTTGACTAAATCTCTAAAACAAGTGAAACTACCTATGTTTCATTCAAAAGTGACTTCTGCTGTAACTGATGGAGTCAGTGCTTTAAGAAGATAATTACTCCTTGGCAAAAAACAAGATACCTAATTTACAAAGCGAGAGGAACATATCCTTAATTTTCCAGTGCCAATGGGTCCTTCCTTGTTGGTAATGGAAGGGTGGCTTCTCAGCTCTAGTAAAGTACATTGTAAATTCTTATGGTTCACTGAGGAGAGAAAATGGGAAGACTTTTAATCACTACATGTGGGGGAACAGGGATGGCACAAGGCAGATTAATAGAGCATGTTTAAAAAATATTTCTAATTTATTACAACAGAAAATAAAGATCTGTCAACTACATGGGCACTTTATGGCTAGGGTACTGATTTTTTTTAATAGAAGGAGTCAATAGAACCATGCTCTTTGTTTTTACAGCAGACCATAAATTCTTTTGTTCAGATAATAATGCTCCTTTTTATCACAAACTTTGTAGGAATAAAATTTCTGAGGTTTCTTAATTTGCCCTCTCATCATATGTACTGCAGGTTGACTGAACCTCTGGACCTTCAGAAGACATATGGGAACCATTTGAAAACCTTTCATTCTAACCACCCAGTTAAGATGATGGTTTATTTAGATATTTAGAACACAAGTTAAATGACAATTAAGGGAAAATAGTCACCTTATTTCAAGATCTTATTGCATCCTTAATTTTATTTATTTGTCTAGCTAGCTAGCTAGCTAGCTCAGAGAGATTCCATAACTTTGAGCATGGACACATCTTTTGTGGTTTTGAACGTGGAAAGAGATAAGCTCCATTTGTCAATAACTTACTGAAAACAAGATTTTGAGGGTGACTTGAAAGCCTTTGTTCAGTGCCTATACAGTGAAAATTAATCTAGTGTTGAGAGAAAATTCTCCATGATCTCTACTAGGAAGAAACAAGAAGAGCAAACTTTCTAAAAGTCCTGGAAAAAGAGGCAAGTCCTCTTTGAGCTTTGGAGTCTACAAGTAGGTTGAATCAGTAGAAGTGGGATGGTAAAAATGTATCTGTGGCTGTGAAAGAGATTATCTCTGTTTCTCATCTGGCCTGTAGCTACTGGTGGTAGGGATGCCAGAGCACTGCAGTATAGTCGAAACATCTGGTCAAGATAAGTAGGAATACTTTTATTTTTTTTTTATAGTTTTATTTATTTTTAGATTTCAACATTTATTTCCACAAAATTTTGAGTTCTAATTTTTCTCCCCATCTCTCCCCTCCCTCCATCCCATAATATCTTGCATTCTGATTACCCATTCCCTCAACGTGCCCTCCCTTCTCTCACATCTCACCCTTCCCTTATCCCCATCTTCTCTCTTTTCTTGTAGGGCAAGATAGATTTCTATATTCCATTATTTGTATATCTTATTTCCCAGTTATATGCAATAACAATTCTCAACATTTGTTTCTGCTACTTTGAATTCCAACTTCTCTCCCTTCCTCCCTCTCCACCCATCCCCACTGAGAAGGCAAGCAATTTAATATAGACTATATGTGTGTTGTTTTGCAAAAGACTTCCATAATAGTCATGTTGTATAAGACCAACTATAGTTCCCTCCATCCTACCCTGTCCCCCATTTATTATATTCTCTCATTTGACCTTGTCCCTCCTCAAAAGTGTTTACTTCTAATTACTCCCTTCTCCCATTTGCCCTCCCTTCTACCATCCCCCTCACTTCATTTGTCCCCTTCTCCCTTACTTTCCTGTAGTGTAAGATAGATTTTCATACCAAATTGAGTGAGTATGTTATTCCCCGCTTAAGCCAAATGTGAAGAGAGTAAATTTCACTTTTCCCCTCTTACCTCTTCCCTTTTCTCCTCCATTGAAAAAGATTTTTTAATCTCTTTTATGAGTGATAATTTCCCCATTCCATTTCTCCCTTTCTCCTCTCAATATATTCCTCTCTCACCCCTTAATTTTATTTTTTATAGATATCATCCCTTCTGATTCAACTCAACCTGTGCTCTGTGTGTGTCTGTGTGTGTGTGTCTGTGTGTGTATGTGTGTATGTATAATCCCTCCACCTACCCAAATACTGAGAAAAGTCTCAAGAGTTACATACCAATCTTATCTCTCCATGTAGGAATGTAAACAGCTCAGCTTTAGAAAATCCTTTATGATTTCCCTTTCCTGTTTACTTTTTCATGCTTCTCTTGATTCTTGTGTTTGAACATCTGATTTTCTATTCAGCTCTGGTCTTTTCATCAAGAATGCTTGAATGTTCTCTATATTATTGAATGATCATTTCTTTTCCCTGAAGTATTATACTCAGTTTTGCTGGGTAGCTGATTCTTGGTTTTAATCCCAGTTGCTTTAACTTCTGGAATATTCTGTTCCAAGCCCTTCAATCCCTTAATGTAGAAACTGCCAGATCCTGTGTTATTCTGATTGTATTTCCATAATACTCAAATTGTTTCTTTCTAACTGCTTGCAATATTTTCTCTTTGACCTGAGAACTCTGAAATTTGACCACAATATTCCTAGGAGTTTCTCTTTTCAGGTGTCTTTCAGGAGGTGATTGGTGGATTCTTTCAATATTTATTTTTCCCTCTGGTTCTAGAATATCAGGGCAGTTTTCCTTGATAATTTCATGAAAGATGATGTCTAGGCTCTTTTTTGATCATGGCTTCCAGGTAGTTCCATAATTTTCAAATTGTCTCTCCTGGATCTATTTTCCAGGTCAGTTGTTTTTCTGATGAGATATTTCACATTATGTTCTATTTTTTTTCATTCCTTTGGTTTTGTTTTTTAACTTCTTGGTTTATTATATAGTCATTAGCTTCCCTGAACTCCACTCTTATTTTTAAAGAACTATTTTCTTCAGTGAGCTTTTGAACCTCCTTTTCCATTTGATTAATTCTTCTTTTTAAAGCCTCCTTCTCCTCATTGGCTTTTTGGACCTCTTTTTCCAATTGAGTTAGCCTATTTTTAAAGGTGTTATTTTCCTCAGCATTTTTCTGGGATCTCCTTGAGCAAGCTGTTGACTTGCTTTTCAAGCTCTTTCATGGCCTAAGCCCATTGTATATTTATTTTGGAGGTATTGGATGCAGAATCCTTGACTTCCTCTGACAGTATGCATTGTTCTTCATCATCTGAAAAGATAGAAGGAAATAAGTAACCTTCTATAGTCTTTTTTCCCCCTTTTTTTGGGCATTTTCCCAGACAGTTGACTTCTGAATCCTTTGTCAAGAGGAAGGTCCTAGTACTTCTCCTCCCCCCAGGACTGTGCTCAGGGCTGAGATTCAGATCAGCTTCTCAATTCCCTCAGGGATTTTGTGTGAGGGGTGGGGCCACCACTCAGGGCTGAGGTTCAGATCAGCTGCTCAATTCCCCCCGGGGCTTTAGGCTTAGTGCTTCACAAATGGATGTGCTCTGCTGCCACCACTCCTGCTGTAGCCTCGCTACTGCTGCTGCCACTTGGGGCCAATGCTGGGGGGGACCCTGGTCCCCCCTCTTGCCCAATTAGGAAAGCCCTCTTACTGACCTTTGAAGCTTTCTTTAGCACTTGTGGATTGAGGGATCTGAGATTCTCTCTTCTGGGAATTCTGCCCTGGAGGCCTGTTCAGGTCCTGTTCCTCCCAGTGCCTCACGAACAGGGCTGGGCTCTGCTCTGCTCAATGTCCTGTGGGATAGACCTTTCCTGTCAGCCTTCCAGGTTACCTTTGGCTGGAAATTTCTTTCACTCTGTCGTTCTGTGGCTTCTGCTGCTCTAGAATTTGTTGAGAGTCATCTTTTACAGGTATTTTAAGGGCTGTGGGGGAACAGCTAGCATATGTGCATCTTTCTACTCCTCCATCTTGGCTCTGCCCCCCCCAGGAGGAATACTTTTAAATCACTAGAAGGAGGAAGGAGGGTCACTGAACAAAACTGATAAAACATGAGATGGTCACAAGTGGCACCAGAGAGCTCACTGTCATCCAAAATCTCAGAGTTGGAGGGGACCTTTGAAGAATTTACCTCTGAGTTCTAGTGAAAACATGAATCCCTTCTACAATTGCCCTGATAAGTAGCCACCCAGTTTTTTCAAATTGCATTTCATATTTACCCAAGGCAATTAATTCCACTATTTTTTAAAGATTGCTGAACATGGAGACATAAGACCTGAGTTCAAATTCCAGCTCTGTCACTGACTGTGACTTTATTTTTTTTTTACTAAGATGAGAGAACATACAGAGAGGTTTATTGTTCCATATTCATGTTCAAGTGATTTTGATGAATGCTGACCTATTTTCCAAAAACCACATTGACCACTCTGTATCCCTGGGGGGAAGCCATTTTACCTCAGTTACTGCACAAATAAAAAATGAATACTATCACTAACCTCCCTTATGAGGAGTAATAAATAAAAATGGCTAGGAAGCATTTTGTGTTACATGAAATACCACATCACATTATTAATTGCTTATCCTCCCTTTTACCATTCTTCCATTGCCCCCATTTGCTCACTTCTCTTCCTGATCTTTGAAAATGAAATAATCTCAATCTCCCAGCTTTATCCCCCCTAGAAGCTACCTTTCCAACTTTCCCAAAATGTAACTCTTTATTTCTGATGGATTTATTTATTTATTTTTTTAATGTTCTACAATCACTACCATAAAACTTAGATCCCGCCCCCCCACCTACGCCCTACCATCTTCCTCCCTCCTCAAGATGGCACCCAGTTCTATATAGGATCTACATATACTTTCCTATTGAATACATTTTCACTATAGTCATGCTGTGTAGATGAACTAAAATAAATGGAAGAAATCATATAACAAATCAAAACATAATACACACACATACACACACAAACATGTTCTGCTACATTCTGAAAATGAATTTCATAGTTCTTTCTCTGAGTGTGGAAGGCATTTTGCCTTAGAAGACCATTGGGAATTTTTTTTTTAAGTTCTTGCATTGTTATGAAGTTCCAAGTCTGCCAGAAAAAACTCTCACACACTGTGATCATTGCTGTGCACAGAGTTCTCCTAGTTCTGCTCCTTTTGCTCAGCATCAGATCATATAAGTCTTCCCAGGCCACTCTGAAGTCTTCCTGTTCATCATTTCTTATAGCACAATAGTATTCCATTACATTCATATACCATGATTTATTTTATACCATTCCCTAATTGATGGGCATCCCCTTGATTTCTAGTTTTTGGCAACTACAAAGAGAGCTGCTGTAAATATTTTTGTACATGTGGGATCCTTTCCCATTTTTATGATCTCCTGGGACTACAGTCCTATTAGCGATATTGCTAGGTCAAAGGGTATGCACATTTTTGTAGCCCTTTGGACATAGTTTCAAACCGCTCTCCAGATTGGCTGGATGAGCTCACAGCTCCACCAACAATGAATTAGTGTTCCAACTCTCCTACATCCTCTCCAACATTTATCATTTTCCTGTTCTGTCATGTTTGCCAATCTTATAGGTGTGATGTGGTACCTCAGAGTTGTTTTGATTTACATCTCTCTAATCAAAAGTGATTTAGAACATTTTTTCATATGATTATAGATATCTTTAATTTCTTCCTCTGAAAATTGCCTGTTCATATCCTTTGACCATTTATCAATTGGGGAATGACTTGTATTGTTGTACATTTGACTCCGTTCTCTATATATTCTGGAAGTGAGGCCTTTATCCCCGAGATTAGCTGTAAAAATTCTTTCCCAATTTATTACATCCCTCTGAATTTTGGCTGCATTGGGTTTGGTTGTGCAAAAACTTTTAAGTTTAATGTAATTGAAATTATCTATCTTACATTTCATAATGCTTTCTATCTTCTTCTTTAGTAAAAAATTCTTCCCTTCTCCATAAATATGACAAATACACTATTCCTTGCTTCTCCAGTTTGTCCATGGTATCAATCTTTATACCTCGATTGTGTACCCATTTGGACTTTATTCTTGTGTACAGTGTCAGACATGGATCTATGCCTAGTTTCTGCCACACAGTTATCCAGTTTTCCCAGCAATTTTTGTCGAACAGTGAGTTCTTATCCCAGAAGCTGGGATCCTTGGGTTTAACAAACAGGAAGTTGTTATATTCCTTGCCTACTGTGTCTTGAGTGCCAAGTCTATTCCACTTGTCTACCCTTCTGTTTCTTAGCCAGTACCCAGTAGTTTTGATAACTGCTGCTTTATAATACAATTTGAGATCTGGTAGTGCTAGGTCACCTTCCCTAGCATTTCTTTTCATTAGTCCCTTTGATATTCTGGACCTTTTGTTCTTCCAGATGAATTCTGATATTACTTTATCCAGCTCTAGAAAATAATTATCTGGTAGTTTAATTGGTATGGCACTAAATAAGTAAATTGATTTAGGTAGAATTGTCATTTTTATTATATTAACTTAGTCTACCCATGAGCAACTGATGTTTTTCCACTTACTTGTATCTGACTTTATTTGTGCAAAAAGTGTCTTGTAATTATGTTCATATAGTCCTTGGGTTTGTTTGGTAGGTAAACTCCCAAGTATTTTACAGTGTCTACCCTAGTTTTAGGATTTCTCTTTCCATCTCTTGCTGTTGGACTTTGTTGCTAATATATAGGAATGCAGAAGATTTGTATGGGTTTATTTTGTAACCTGCTACTTTGCTAAAGTTGTTTATTACACTTACTGTGACTTAGGCAAATCATTTAACTTCTCTGGTCTTTAACAACAACAAGAAGAACAATAGCTAGTATTTATATAGTGCCTATTATACATGCTAGGCACTGTACTAAGTGCTTTACCAATACTATCTTATATAATCCTCACAATTACCCTGGGAGGCAGTTGCTATTTTTATCCCCATCTTTTAATTGAGGAAACTGATAGCAGAGGTTAAGTGACTTGCCCAAGGTCACACATCTAGTAAGTGTCTGAGACCTGACTCCAGGTCCAGCTCTCTATCCACTGTGCCATTGGACTAAATGGCATCCAAGTTCCTTTCTGGTTCTAGATCTATGAAGTCCCCCTTTCTATTGAGCCAAAATCAACTCCCTTGTAATTTCCACACATTGGTCCTAGTTTGCCTCAGGATCAGGCAGCGCATGTAATCCTTTCATTTGATAGCCCTTCAAAACCATTAGGCAGATGCTATGGCCTGCACAAACAACGTACAGTTTATCCTTTCCACATTGCGGGAAGGGTTATAGAGGCATAGCACCCCTGTGATCTAGAATATCTGCATAAAACTTTTTGTGCTCCCTTCATGCTAGAGAAGATGTTTGATTTTTTCCTTTTTCTTTTATAGGGTGTAAAATTTGGGTTAAGTATTTGGTCATAGGCTATATGTAGGTCAATGTTAAGTAAAAATACTATACATATATTTAATGCATTTCTGAGTTTCTAAACTTTTTCTGTGTCATCTGCTGGCCTTTAAATATCATCTAGTGCTTCCACAAAAGTCTCCCCCAAGCAATTCCCATTTAATTTCTTATACTGACCAGTGATATATTGAAACCACAATGGGAAAAGTCACAATGTGAAAAGGATGACTATAAATCCTACTTTATTCATGAAATATTCATCTTATCCAGAACCACAACTAAGAATATTTTTCTCCTAGGGAAGTCATGTCCAGGCCAAGTCCATGAAATGTGCTATCAGATCTGAGGCTAAAGGAGTGGAAATGTAAGAGGTGGGGTGGGGCTGAGGTTAGGGGTGGCAAGATATTGTCCCAGATAAGATGGGACAAAGACCATAGTACATGGATGCAAGGCTGGCACTCTAGGTGGAAATAAGGGAAAAGATAGAGCTTCTCATTATCTGGGCATTAAATACTTTTTTTCAAGGTTGCTAAAGGACCGCACACATTGCAACCATCTTTTAAATCTGGCATCCAGGGGCCAAGCCTGGTTGCCTCCACAGTACTTACGGCATTGATCATATTCAAAACTGAAGAAAATTACTGTATCCCCCAAATTTGCAATTATCTGTTCTGACCAGAGTAGGAAGTACACCCTCCACTTGGGTGGATCTTTGTCGTGTTCAGATGCCCTGAAAGTAAAAACAACAGTCTGGGTTTCTTATTCACACATATCCTGACTTACATTTCTGTGTTTGTCAGCTACTCCTCTGCTTTTTCTCTACCCTCAAATGAATGTGGAGTGAGTCCAATCTGTCAGATACTGAATCTGAAATGTGGTTCCAATGATGAGTGTGCATCTGACTTTTCATATCCGAGGTAGGTCTGCATTCCATGCTTTATAATGTATTTGTCATATCAAGGCATACTTGGATGCCTGTTTACTTTAAATGTTATCACATTTTCTTGAATAGCTGACTGTGTTAGTCTCACTTGGTTGGAAATAAAGTTTGGAAAGCTACTTAAATGTCAAAAATAAATCCTATATTTCTCCAAACTGAGCATCCTCTCCCTCCCCCATACATCTTCTTGCAACCAGATTGGATGAGGGAATTTTATTTGATTCCCCTCACTACTCTCCTGGATGAGTTCTCTTCAGATGGACTGGCATCTAGAACCTTCAATCTAAAACCTTTGTAGGGCTTGGTGAAATCAACAATCTTCACATGTTTAGAATTGCATTGTATGGTAGAATTGTATCTTACCAATCTTTGAAATGTTTACTAGGTGGCTAAATGGAATTATTACTCTCTTTGAGAAAAAACAAGAAAGCTCAGCCTTATAAGCTTTTTATAGAGTATGACAAGGTGCTTCTCAGCAGTCTACATCAAAGGACACTTCTCTACTAACTTACTGATAGACTCTCGATGAATGAAACCAATGTCTTTTGAAATATATATGTGCACACATACACATACATATGCTCATAAAACACACTCATAGATATGCACACATACATTCATGTATGTAGATGTGCATTTATACACAACTGCATACATATATACATTTATTTGTATATGTATGCACATACACATATATTCTTTATTTCCTTGAGACCAGATTAAGACATGAAGAAAAATGGAGGGAAAAGCCCTGTAATTAGGGTCAGTTCAAATCCTGGGTCTGCTATCTGCTTCCTATGTAATCTTGGCAAGTCACCTCAGAGCTCAGTTTCTGCATGTTGAAAATAAGGGGCTTGGATCTCATGAGATGATGAGGTTTTAGGAAGTTTGAGGAATTAGGAAAAAAATCCATCTTTGTTTTTCACATTGTGAAAACAATTACCTATGTAATTCCATGTATTTTATTTTATTTTATTTTGCACTAAAGTGGTAATACATTTAAAAGTATTATTTCAAGGAATCTTAGGTTTTGCCTGATTGCCTGGAAGCCTACACTACACAAAAAGGTTAAGAAACTTGAGGTTAGATGATAATTTTTAAGGACTCCTGCAATTCCAGATCTAGCATCCTGTTATTTCATATTCTTTATGTTCCTGGAAAAGGTGTAGTTTTTATTCTGTAAGAATAAAAATCTACATAATCTACATATCTTGGATACAAATTTGGATTAATTTCCATTTATTGTTGTTCCTACTCTGTGCAAAGCTCTAGGTAAAATGGGAGACACAGTGAAACAACTCCATGCCTCTCCTATAGTTGCATCAGAAATTAGAATCCTATTATATTTAGATTGTTATCAAAATAAGGCAAATGTAGTTTAAATAGATTTTAATAAATTATCGAGATTAAACTTCTACAAGATTCACAATGTATATTCACAAAATATGGCTCAGTGTTTCCTTTTCCATTAAGATTATTATCTTCCTACCATGTATGTGACCAAAAGGAAATAGATTCAACATTTTCATTTGGAATATTACACTAACTCGGTAATCTTAAGACACAGTGTGGTGTAGTGGTGAGAGAGCTGGCCCTGGACCTAGGAAGGCCTGGTTTAAAGTTTCACCTTTTCCCATGGCTGCTGTGTGACCCTGAGCAAGTCACTTAGCTTCTCAATGTTCTGGGTAAATTCTTGGGTCACTTTCAAGCTCTTGACTTGCGCTATCTCTCAACACAGTTTTCACTTTCTCTCTCCCCAGATTTCTCATTGGATCTTTCCTCTTTAACATGATCTGCCACCTCCACCTTTTTCTATTTTTTTCCTTTCCAGATAAAATTTGATGTTTTCCCCACTATGATTCTCATTCTCATTTCATTGAGAAATAATATTTTTCTGGTTTAAAAATGTTAAGTTCTCCATTTTGATTTGTATTTTATTATTTTATGTACATAAATACATATGTATGCATATGTATGTATATGTACAATATACATACACATACATACATACCGGTCATTTTTCAGTTGTATCTGATTCTTTGTGACCTCATTTGGGGGTTTCTTGACAGAGATAATAGAGTGGTTTACCATTTCCTTTTCTAGCTCATTTTATAGATGAAGAAACTGAGGGAAACAAGGTTAACTGACTTGCCCAGGGTCACACAGCTATTATGTGTCTGAGACCAGGTTTGAATTCAGAAAGATGAGTCTTCCTGACTCCAGAGATGACACTCTATATCCACTGCACCACCTAGCTGCCCGGACTCTGTGTGTGTGTGCGTGTGTGTGCGTGTGTGTGTGTGTGTGTTTGTGTGTGTGTATGAGTGTGTGTGTTTATATTCCTATCCTCATCTATTTAATTCTGGCCTAGACTTTAGCGTTTGTTTTTCCCTTTAGGATCCCCACTTCTGACCAACCCAGGTGTGGAAGTGTTATTGACTTCAGTTAATTAAAACTGATTAAAGTGAGCTATTAGAGCATCATTGCTTAATTGCATGTGGCATTATTGACTTCACTAATACCACTTGTCCATATACTAACTCTTGGTATATGTAGGCCAGTAGGATATTATTTCCAGAGCCTAGCATGGTAACTGGAGCACAGTAGGTGCTTAATATGTATTGATTGATTGACCGATGTTTGGTTTGCATTGATACTATGTATTTATTGTTAGATGGCATTTGCCTCTCTCTCTGAATACTTCTGTGATTTTTATACATGGAAGTATATGTTTGCAAGCTTAAATTTGCATAATTGATATGCTGAATACAATTTTAACTAGAATTTGATCAAAATGGAGACCAAAACTTTAGAAAAGTAGTAGAATATAATGGATATAGAAAGCTGAAAGAGATTTCTAGTTTTGGGACTAAGTTCTATTATAAAAACTTAGAAAGGTGAATTCACTACAAATGAAATTAAAGCAATTACTAGGAGCTATTTTGCCCAATTATATGCTAATAAACCTGCCAATCTAAGTGAAACTGATGAATACTTACAAAAATATAAATTGCTCAGATTAATAGAAGAGGAAATAGAATACTCAAATAACCCTCTTAGAAAAACAAATTGAACAAGTCATTAATGAACTTCCTAAGATAAAATCACCAGGACCAGATTGATTTACAAGTGAATTCTACCAAATGTTTAAAGAACAATTAATCCCAATATTACATGAACTATTTGGAAAAATAGACAAAGAAGGAGTTCTACCAGATTCCTTTTACAACACAAACATGGTATTGATACCTAAACCAGGAAGAGCAAAAGCAGAGAAAGAAAACTGTAGCATAATTTCCCCTAATAAATAGCGATTAAAATATTAAATATTAATACTTTCAAGGAGATTGTAGCACTGTATCGATCATACACTATGACCAGGTGAGATTTATATATACCAGGACCACAGGGCTGGTTCAATATTAGGAAAACAATCAATATAATTGACCATATCAATAAAAAAAACCCAACAGAAATCATATGAATACTTTAATAGATGTAGAAAAAGCTTTTGACAAAATATAACACTCATTCCTATTAAAACACTAGAAAGCAAAGGAATCAATGGAGTTTTCTTTAAAATGATAAGTAATATCTATCTAAAGCCATCAGCAAGCATTATCTATAATGGGGATAAGTTAGAAGTCTTTCCAGTAAGATCAGGGATGAAGCAAAGATGCTCGTTATCCCAATTCTTTTTCAATATTGCTCTAGAAGTGCTAGCTATAGAAAAAGAAACCCAAGGAGTTAGAATAGGCAATGAAGAAAGAAAATGATCACTCTTTGAAGACAACATGATGGTATTATAATCAGAGAATCCTAGAGAATCAACCAAAAACTAGTTGAAATAATGAACAACTTCAGCAAAATTGTAGGATATAAAGTAAACCAACATAATCATCAACATTTCTATACGTTATCAACAAAATCCAGCAGGAACAGATAGAAAGATAAATTCCATTTAAAATAACTGCAGACAATATAAAGTACTTGGGAATCTATCTGCCAAGACAGAAGTACATAAACTTTTTTACACAAATAAAGTCAGATCTAAACAAATGAGATAATATTAATCGCTTATGGATAAGCTGAAATAATATAATAAAAATGTCAACGTTACTTAAATTGACTTATTTATTCAATGCTGGACTAACCAAAATTACCAAAAAACAACAACTTTATTTTACAGAGCTAGAAAAAAAATAACAAAATTCATCTGAAAAAACAAAAGATCAAAAATATCAAGGAAATTAATGAAAAAAAATGAGAAGGAAGATGGCTTCACAATACCAGATCTCAAATTGTATTACAAAGTAGTAACCATAAAAAACAATTTGGTACTGGCTTAGTAGAGTGGTAGAACAGCAAAATAGATTAAATACACAATACACAGATTAGGTATATAATACACAATACACAGTAAATGACTATTGTCTAGTGTTTGACAAACCCATATATCCAAGATTTTGGGACAAGAAATTACTATTTGACAAAAACTACTGGGAAAACTGGAAAGCAGTTTAGCAGAAAATAGGTATAGACCAACATCTCACACTGTGATACCAAGATAAAGTCAAAATAGGTACATGATTTAGACATAAAGAGGATTTCATAAACAAATCAGAGGATCATGGATAGGCATGGGTGGATTATCACAGTGTCTTGGACCTCAAATTACATTACCTTTCCCCACCCCTTTATTGTTATTTTTTAGTTGTTCACAGGGAGTATGCTTTATAAATTTATTTGTTCTTTTAAACCAAAATATATCAATAAAAAAAGACTTTCTCAGTATAGTCAGAGGTCAAAGTTGAAGGACCCAGTCACTAAGCAACATGGTCATTGGAAGTGGTGGTAATGAATTATTTATCTGAGTTGTACAGTAAAAAATGTGTTCAAAACGAGAAGACATGGGCCGGAATCCCAGTTATTCTGCATGCTGCCAGTATGACCTTGGGCAAGTGACCTAACTATCTGAGGCCTTGGTTTCCTTATCTATAAAATAAGAGGGTTAGATTTGATTAATTCCAAATTACCTTCCTGTTGTAAGGTGTTATATATGATCTGCCCCATTAAATCCTGCAGTCATACAGCTATAACATGAGAATATCAGATTAGTAGGAAGTCCCTGCTTCTCAGCACCAAAACAAAAGAGCAAATATTTCCATTTTAAACCCTTTTCAGGGAGACAGTGTTCTGGGATGTAGGTGGAGGAAGGAGAAGGTAAAATGTACCCTAAACAGCTGCCCTATTGCTTCTTGTTTGTGCATTAGGATGGTTTTCTCCAAAGCACATAATGTTTTGCCTGTCAGATTTACGGATAAGAGAAGAATTTATGACCAAACAAAAGATAGAGAGCATTATGGGATATAAAATGAATAATTTTGATAACATAAAATTAAAAAAAGTTTGCCCTGTTGAAATTGTGAATTGATCCAACTATTCTGAAGAACACTGTGGAACAAAGTGCTAGAAAACCCTGCCTACCCTTTGACCCAGCAATGCCCCTGCTAGGTTATATCCCATAGAGTTCAAAGACTTGACCACCAAGGGACACGTGATCAACCAATCAACATGAGGGATGATGAGTCCCATTCTACCCTTCTAGCAACATCCAATCATGAGGTTTTTTTTCAATACTATCGTCCCTACTCTTGTCCTATATTCCGTTACTGTACACTTACTCCCTCTGCTGTCCAAACTACCATCTAGTCCAGGGATGGGGAACCTGCAGCCTCACGGCCTTATGTGACCCTCTAGGTCTTCAGATGCAGTCCTTTGACTGAATCTAAACTTCACATAACAAACCCCCTTAATAAAAAAGATTTGTTCTATAAAACTTGGAAAGGCTGCATGTTTCCCACCCCTGATCTAGCCCCTTCCTAGTTGGGTGTTGGCCCCTGAAGAACTACTACTTTAGCACCCACAATAACACATGTGTAGGTGCCAATGGGAATATTCTTCCCACTCTCAGAATATTCATTCTCTTCACCCTGTAATATTTTTTAAATTGTATTTATTTTATACCTCACAATATCTTAGCACTACAACAGATGCCCCTTAGAATTAACCCTCTGGGGAAATGACCAAGTACCAAGTTATTCTCATCCTTTTTTAATTTTGAGTGGAACTGAAAGAATCTCACAGCATATGGGTATAATAGTGGTATAGTTGGATCAAAGAACACATGTATTCTTTAATAACTTTATATGCATAATTCCAAATAGCTTTGTAGAATGGTTGTACCCATTCACAGGTCAACTAAAACTATGTAAGGCGCTGATTCAAATTATAAGAATAAGAGCCATTCCACTATTGATAAATGGTTTAAGGATATGAACAAGCAGTTCTCAAGAGAAAAAAATAAGACTATATTTAGCCATATGAAAAAAAATCCAAATTACTAATAATTAAAGAAACACAAATTAAAGCAATTCTGAGGCTTTACCTCATACCCATCAGATTGGCAAAGATAACAAAAAAAGAAAATGATTAATGTTGGAGAGGATGTGCGAAACAGTCTTTGAAAAGGAGATAAGTGATACCTCATGCTTTGGGAAATAATCCCTAAAATCACACATGTTCACAGCACTGACATGTAAATGCAAACACTAACTGATGCAAGTAGCTGGTGGCCCAAATCAGTGGCCTCTCTAGATAGCAAGACTGTATGAAACTACACAACTCTTCATCCTGGCAGGTGCTTTTAGTGACACTATTTTTTCAGAGGCAAGGGTTTCCCTGTCCTTGTTCCTGTATATTATCCCCTCAGATCTCAATTTCCCTTAAAGAAGAGACATTCAGAGCAGCTAAATGGCACAGAAAAGAGGGTATTGGCCCTAGAGTCAGGAGGACCTGAGTTCAAATCTGACACTTACTAGCCATGTGACCTTGGGCAAGTCACTTAACCCCCATTGCTTCAACTCCCCCTTCCGAGAAAAAAACAGACATTCGTTCCCTCTTATTCATTTGACTTTGGGATTCTCTTAATTTCTTTTCTCCCTCTTATTCTTCGCATTTCTGGTTCTCTGTAGTCTGTTCATTGCTGCAAAATAGCTGTGTGATCTTGGGTAAGTCACTTAACATCTTTTCCTCACCTTTAATGTGGGGCAAAGAGTGGATTAGGCTTTTAAAATCCCTTCCACAGTTCTTATAGCTTTGCTTGTTCTACTGATCTGTTTTTTCTCTCTCACCTAACTTCTTTCTCTCTCCCTAATTCCTCAAATGAACAACCTTTCTTTTTACTTACTTATGCCCTTTCAGTGAGCTTCTGTATACTTTCACATATATGAGTATAATGTAACACATATGTATATATACACATACACTACAGATGCACATACATATATGTATATGTGTGTATGTAATATATACCTCTAAAATGACATGCCCCCAAACATATAGCCTATGTGGATATTGACAGATGGTTGTTGTAATTCACTAGTAGCAAGTGAACGCTTGTAAACTCAATGTTCCTGCCTAGGAGACTATTACTACAAAAACCTTGCTTTCTACCCAAAATTAAGCTTGTCTTTATCACATGGCATATATGTTAAGAAATGTTTGTAAGAATTCATTCTATCTGTATTTAATTCTATGTTTTTGTTTAATTTTCATATATCCTTATATTTTTACATTATATTTATCTTCAGATGTTCCTCCCTCCCAGCACTAAGAGCTGGTCCTTATAACAAAGAATAAAAATTAAGGAAAAAAAAACACTTCAGCAAAATCAACCACAAGATCAATTGAGTCTGAGAGTATATGCAATATTATACATCTGTAGTGTCTCACCTCTTCAAATGAGGAAAATACATTTTCTCTTCTCTTGGACTAATCTTGATCATTATAATTATACAATATTTAATGTTGGGTTTTTTGAGAAACAATGAGGATTAATTGATTTGCCCAGGATCATACAGCTAATCAGTGTTTGCAGCCAGATTTGAACTTGGGTCCTCCTGACTCCAGGACTGGTGCTTTATCCACTGTACCACGTAGCTTGTAGCCATGAGCTTTGTTTGTTCTTTCTTTATATCATTCTCATTTTGTATATTATGATTATTCTGCTAACTCTGCTTTGCAGCATTTCATACAAACTTTCTCATGCTCCTTTTTATTTTTCCAAAGCATTATTTCTTATAGTACAGTCATCACAACCTCAGTGATTCATATTTGTTACAGCTGTGTTGTATATCTTCAGTTATAACTACCCAGGGACTGAGAAATCGTTGATTAGAATTCCTCCATATATGCCATATATAATCATAATAAACTTTGATAAAGATATCATTCCTCTGGGAATAGCTGGGTTGTAGCAGCAAAATCACCATCATGAATGTCTCTTTCATCCTGATTCCTTCCTTCCTCCTAGTCTCTGAGACTGGTAGTCCCTCAAGCAGAGCAGCTTTCTGGTTCTCCATTTCCTCATGTGCAAAATTAATGTATGAATTGTACGATCTTTGCTTATCCTTCTCTCTCTACTTCTACCTCTTCATCTCTAGTTCTGATCAAACAGTTAAGGGAAAGAAGTGTGGAGCTCTGAGACTTTCTAGGGATTTCCACAAACTTATTCCCCCAGCAGCCTATGGTGAGGGCACCTGATCTTCTGAGACAAAAGCAGTACATGCTAACAAACTCTCTCCTCCCCCAGTAGCACAATAGTGACCATTTTCAGCTTCCCAGATCTCCTGGGTCATATCCAAGTTCCTGACATACTATCTCTAGCAGTTTTCACTTTCTGTCCCCCAGATTTCTCATGTGATGTTTACTCTGCGGCATGACCTTCCTTCCGCCTCAATTCATTTTGCTGAATCTGGCTGGGCATTGCCCTTCTCTTGGTCAAACACAAAGACTAATTCTTCCCTCTCCTCTTTCTGATCTCTCTTCTGAGTTCAAATATTCAGAGGATTTATATTTTTATTCAATCCTAGCTGTATTTTTTAGTTTAGAAAAAAAAGATCTTTTGCTGCAAGTATGTGAATTTCTAGTTCTTCACAAACTTTCAGAGTATTTTGATAACGTAGATGTAACTAAAACACAATTAAATCCTCAATGGAGCAGAGAATTGGGGTGGAGGAAAAATAAGGGAGAGAAGTCAATACTGAAAATCAACTATTAAGCACTGATGTTTCTAAAACAATAAAGAATCCTGCTGTTACTTCCTAAAGATGTCCAGCTGCTCAGATTGCACGCTTGCAGTTTTCAAAATTAAACATGTCGATTAGCATAAAACACTAGATGTAGGTTTAAGCTGAATTTCCTCGAGACATTGTAACTTTTGTTCTCAAGCCAGGAGGAAAATCTGTGGCTGTCCCACCAATAGCAGCACATTGTGCCAAGCCCCAGGTATCAGATTTGTCTGTACTAATGAACATTGCGTAGTAAGCTAAGATGGCTCTGTCTACAGCTGCTTTTCAGTGCCTGGATTCCTGGAGTGATACTGAAGAGCTAATTTTAAAAAAGTTATTAAAGATTTTAATGTGCATGTGGGCAGACTTTCAAGAATATTTTACCAAAACCTCATTAAAGCTGTTATATTCATATCCATGGTTTGCCTAACTGTAGTTTTCAAAGTGATCAGAAAGGTTGCACTTTCCCCAGTGTAGGAGAGAAAACATTAGATCCAATGCTGGGAACAGAAGTTCAAATCCTGGACTCTGCTTCCTCATCTGGGTCTCTTTTTTCTGAGGGACAAGCTTAAGTAAATTTAGAGAGGCTCATTACTACCTTGGCTATGGGGGACTGAATTTTTGGTAATACCAACTCATGAAGACAGTCTATTAAGACATAGAAGCACTGTGGTATGTGCTGATGGAAGAGGTCCCCACGCTGATGAATTCTCAAGTCCTTGAATAACAAAGCATACAGTACTGATAACTGGACCCGTGTAAATGGGATATTAAGTAGAACAATATTCAAGAAGGCAGTTAGTTAATGTTATAAATGGGCAATAGGCTCTCATCTTCTAGTGAGAAGCAGCAACATTGGTTGAAAATCTTGTATATGCTTGTACTGAAATGTGAAGGGTTATTTGGTTAAGGATAATAATAATATAGAATTGATTAAATAACCATGTCCTCTTTCTCTGCTTTGAACCTTCCCTTGTAAAGTCGGATATTTAACCCTTTTTGACTGCCTCCAACAAAGATCCAAACTCCAGTATCGTACTTAGGGATCTCTTGTCATCATCAATAAGGATCAATTAAGCACTTCTGATGTACCAGGCCCTGTGCTAAGTACTGGGGATACAAGTAAAGGCAAAAGATTGGTCCTTCTCCTTTTATCATCTATTTCAATTAAGATACACATGGTATGTTCATCAAATTCTCAGATGACACAGTGCTAGGAGTTTATCACTAATTCTTTGAAAGAAAATTAGGATCCAATGTGATTTTGACAGAGTGGCATTACAGATTGAATCTAATATGATGAAATTTAATAGAAAAAATATAAAAAGTCATAAATTTAGGCTAAAAATTAATAGCACAAATATATAATATGAAAGATGCCACTTAAAGACTTCAGAGTTGCAGTAGGCTGCAAATTCAGTATGAATAAACTTTTAAAAAATGTTTGTGGAATTTCATTGGCATAGGGAACTCAATGGGGCCACTCCAACTCTATGATCAACAAGTGCTCTATACTTTATCATCTTGAGAGATAACTGAGGCACTGAGAAGTAAAGGGACTTGCTCATGGTTTTATAGCCAATATGGGTCAGAGGCAAGATTTGAATCTGACTGAGGCCTTTACACATTGACAATATGATGCAAGTAACCAGCCCTGTTTCTTCTCATTCCAATTCCGACCTGATTTGCAAATTCCACACCACCCTTTGGAATTTCCAATTAATTCCCAACACAAACCACTCATTCTTGATCTTTTGAATCACTATTCTTTTTACCTCTTCCCTGTAACAAGAACTTAGCTCTCTCCTGAGAAAAACTACTTCCATTGCAACAGTTTGCACTTGTCAATGTGCCTTCTCCCAATTCCAGGCCTTACCTGGTTAATGGGAGGGGTTGGCATGTTACTTGATTCTCCTACCTTTTCCAGAATAATACTCTGTCACCACCTTCAATGGCTTTTCCTCTTAGAAAGCTGATGGAGAAGGAATTTTTGTTCAAATATGGGTTGGACTTAATGACCTCTGACATTCTTGCCACTTTGTGTTCTTGGGCCATATCACTTTTTATATAGTTTTATGTAATATTATATAGTTTTATATACAAGTTTATATCACTTTCTTCTCCTTCTTGCTGCTGTCATCCACCAACTTCCAGGTCAACCTCCCAAATTTCTCAGTCACTTTAGAACTAGTCATTTCCTTTCTACCACACCCTTTGCCATCATCTCTAGGGATTTCAGTATTCATGTTAATAACTCCACTAGCAGCTTGGCTACATAATTACTCAACTTTCTTAATTTCAACAATCTCCTTTTCAGTCCCCACTTTATCCACATATTGGTACAGTCAAGCCTGAGAACTCACTATTCCTCCTATTGGACACCTAAAATCTGGAACGTTGAAACTCTACTCTTAAACCACAGTCTCCTATCTTTCTACCTTTCCTACTCTCCACATTTTTTGTTTTGGTTTTCTGGGGAGTTTCATATGAACTAAGTGACTTGCCCGGGGTCACACAACTAATAAGTGCTTGAGGCCAAGTTTGAGCTCAGGCCCTCATGACTCCAGGGGCCTGCTCACTATCCACTGGGCCACCTAGCTGCCAACTACTCTCCCCTCTTTGTTTAATAGGTTTATTCTCTCTTTAAAATGTTTCTTCACTCTTTAACCTCTTATTCTCTCTGGCTCTTTCAGCATATCTTTGTTCTCCCAGTCAATTTCTTTTCTGCCTTTACTTGCCTCCAAATATAGCTTTAATCTCAGAGTCAGCAGGTTAATATTTTACTATCCACAATACTAGAATTCCTCTCCCTCCCTACCATTATAGATTAGTTAGCTCTCATCTCTGGATAATTTCCACTCTCCAGGCTGTTGGCTATTGATAGAGAATCATGGAAAGGAGCTGATTTTGCTGAACTTGGCAGGTACCTCCTTGTTACTTGACCGTTCTGTTCTATTCTTATTTATTGACAAGTATCTGATTCCCTGCAGCATATTTTTCATGCCTACAACTCTCTCCTCAAACCCCTCCCAACCCCAATCTGCCACACAGCCCACAACTGAGCCTGGACTTCTCTAAGGAGATTGACGCCATTCAGTAGGAATTCTCTCCAATCCTTAAAGCTTCTCAACATCATCACTCAAGCTTTCCTTTTTGCCTCCAGTCACAGAAGAAGAGGTCATAGGGTCACAGAATCATAGATTTAGATCTAGAAGGAATATTGAAAGCTGTGGAGTCCTCATTTCAAAGATGACAAAACTGAAGCTGAGAAATTAAGTGGCTTGCTATAAAGAGTTATGGGCAACTATGCGGCATGAGGGATAGAATGCCACGTCTAGAGTCAAGAAGGCCTGTGTTCAAATCTGAGCTCAGACATTTACTAGCTGTGTGACTCTGGGCAAGTTATTTAGCCTTGGTTGCCTCAGTTTTCTCATCTGTAAAATGAGCTGGAGAAGGAAATGGCAAACCACTCCAGTATCTTTGCCACCCGAATAGGGTCATAAAGAGTCAGACGCTACTGAAATGACTCAACAATAACAAAAAGTATTACACAGCTAAGTGTCAGAGGCAGGATCTGAACTCAGATCTATCTGATTCCATGTCCAGCATGTTACCCACTGAGTTTACCTAGCTTCCTCATAAATTCTTGAACAGACTTCACTGGGCAGCTGTGTCTTCACCACCTCCAGTATCTCTCAGTACTAATTGCTCCCCCTCCCCAAACACTCCACTCCCTTCCCACCTTATCCAAGACGTTTTTGAAGCAGTAATCCCCTTTCTCAGATATCTTTCATCTCTCTCCATTGGCTTTTTCTCATATGCCTTCAAATATGCTAAGGTTTGCTGATCCAAAAGAAAAACTTCCTCTGATCCAACTACTTCACTCAGTTACCTTCATAATTCTTTCCCTTCATCATTAAACTTCATAAAAAAGTAATCAGTGCCTCAAACCTCCTCTTTCCCACTCCCCACATTCTCCTTAATTCTTTGCATCTTGCTCCACCATTCTATAGCTCCCTGAAAGGAAACCAGTGATCCCCTACCTAGCCTGCCACTCAACTATTTAAGAATTTTCATCAGGTCCTTTATGAGTGCATGTTAAACATCTTTGTCTGACATTCAAGGCTCTTTTGAAGAAAGCAATCAGTTAACAAGCAAAGCTTTTACTATGTTCCGGGTACTATTCTCTGAGTTAGGGAAACAAAGAAAGGCAAAAACTGTCCCTGCTGTCCAGGAGCTTACAGTTCAATACTCACTTACAAGATGCATTCAGAGTAGATGTAACCTTAGAGAAGTGGTGACCTTAAAGGGGATAAATCTTTTTTTAAAAAATTGAATTTATAGAAAAAAACAAGCATTTCCTTAACTAGTATAATAAAAAAGATGATTGTACGTGAAACTGCAAATCTATTATGTACAACTTGTTATTCTTTTTAAATACATAATAAAGCTACCACGTCAATTTCTTTTTTTTCTTCCCTCCCGCCACCCCTGCCCTAGAGATGGCTACCATTAGGCATAAATAGGTGTTTGTGTGTACGTATATACACACACACATGTATATATACACATATGTGTCTACATGCAAATATATACAACACACATATATACATACTCACATACTTATATATCATATATACACATATATACATACATATACACATGTATATAGGTAAATTACACATACTCCTGTTCATCAGTTCTTTCTCTGGATGCAGAGGCAATCTTCTTTTATAGATAACTTGGATGATTCACTCAAAGTCATTCTTAAAACAGTGTTGCTGTGACTGTGTACAACGTTCTGCTCATTTCACTCTTGCTTATTTCATGCAAGTCTTTCCATGTTTTTCTAAGATCATTGAGCTCATCATTTCTTATAGCACAGTGGTATTCCATCACAATCATACACTACAACTTGTCCAGTCATTCCCCAACTGATGGGCATCTTTGTGATATCCAGCTTTTCGCTATCACAAAGAGAGTGGCAATAAATATTTTAGAACTTATAGGTTCTTTTTCTTTTTCCCAAATCATTTCTGGAAAAAGACCTAGTAGTGGGATAATTCTTATTTCATTTTTTTGTTCATGAATTCTATGCTCCAGACTAACTGGACTCATCTCTAATCCCAAACATGCCCAGACCTTTTGTTTCTTCTTGTCTTTGTCCACACCATTACCTACGTCTGGAATAAATTCCATTCACCTCTTTACCACTGAATTCCTATCATCTAAGATCCAACTCAGATACCATCTCCTATATGAAGGTTTCTTGGAATCTTCCTGCCAGGAAGGATCACATACTACCTTAGATTTTACCTAGAGCTTTATTATGTATCTCCCTAAAGTATTTCCTTCCCATATTCTCCTCTGGAAACTCTATGTTTTAGCCAAATTGGACTAGGCTCTGCTTTTGACCTCTATGACCTTTGATGTAATGGCTTTAATAATGGTTTATATGGAAGCCAGTTTTCAAGGGGTTGAGCAAAGAAAGGGTGGTAAGAGAGTAGAGCACCATATATAGGTGATTTTTTCCCCTAAGTTTTAGGACAAAGGGGATGAGTGAGACAATGGTAACTGAAAAGGGAAAAGATCCTGGGAAGACTTTTTTTCAAAGGATGGAAGAGGTCTGTGTCTCTAGTGACATGGCTTTGTCAGTCAAATCATTGACTAGTTAGAACAGGGGTCAAAGTCCTTATATAGTTACAATAGCTTCAACTTGATCTAATCAGAGATGTGGGAGGCATATAAGACATATGTCTGTGAGGTCCCAAAGACCTTGGGTGTCTTGGTCAAGGTCACAGAAGCAAGATGAGACCGGATCCTCTGTTCCCAAATCCAGTGTTCCTCCACCAATGTTGCCTTACCTCAGCTGTTGACTGATGTGCTTAGTAGCACTCTTGAGCATGTGGACTGCTGTTCCTCAAGCGTCTTTTACCTGTGGGAAATGATTCATTTGGACCCTACTCTATTCCAATCAGTATTAATCAGTTTGACATTTTACATAAATCACCTAAGGATGATTAGATAAGAGAGGTTCTTATAGTAGGCCTTTATAATGGGCCTCAAATTTTAATGTAATGTTCACTACTTGTTTACCAGTTATGAAGTTCACTTGTGCAACTGCAAGAATGCTGACAAAGATATCTCCATCTTATTTTACTCAAATTCCATGTCCAAATTCAGCATGGGTGGGATGCCTTGATTCTTTGCCAACTTATTTTTGTACCTCCGGATCACTCTCTTTTATCCAGCATGAGCATGAGCAGGTGACTATCTTATGACCATCTTATGACGATTTACTCAGTAGAGATGGCCCACGTTTCACCTAATCCAAGACCTGCTGACACACTATTTCTAGCTGATGCATCATTTTTTTGGCCCTTGAAGGAAGATCTATCAACTAATGAGATTCTGTATTCTGTGTAGCCCCTGTAGTGTTCAAGAACCAAAATCTGGTATCAAGACTTGTAAAATAAGAAGGAGTCATCTTAGACCATGAGGAAGGTCTGGGGTCTGCTGTATTAGAGAAGACTATGTACTATTTAATAAAGTTCCAATGGCTTAGAGGTCTGCCTTAGTGGCTTTCTTTCAGATTGGGCAATTATAATCCCTACATACCTCAAGGAGAAATAAACAGTAGACAGAACAATTTAGGGTAGCATAAAGAATGTTGTATCTATCTTCAGCCAGAGAGCTCCTTAGACTAATGTTCATACTTCATACTTGAAGAGATCCAATGACATCACAATGTTGGGGTCAAAGTACAGTGTATCCTGTTGTGGCTGATCAACTCAGTAAGAGCTTAGAAGCCTTTACCACAGGCTGGGGACCAATAATCCATCTGAACATTTGGGATGGAGATGTCTCTAGATTTGCATATCTCCCATTTCCTTTGTGCTACTGAGATTCTGCTTTGTTCATAGAACACAGTGGCTTCTTTGATGTGGGCATGCCATGCTGGTCGGTCCTGTGTCAGTGTCTCCCATGTCACACAATGGACGCTAAAGTTCTTCAGGGAAACTTTGAGACTGTCTTTGTACCTCTTCTGACTTCTGTGTGAGCACTTGCTTTGTGTGAGTTCTTCATAAAGGTCTTTTTTTTTTTTTAATCTCAGATACATACTAGCTGGATGACTCTGGGCAAATCACTGAACCTTTTTATACCTCAATTTCCTCATGTAAGAGCCTTCCTTTTTAGGTCTTAGTTTCTTCATATGGGAAATGAAAAGGTTGGACTTAATGACTTTTAATGTCTCTTTACCTCTCTATGATCCTATGTATGACCTGGGTTCAAATCTCATTTACTACCTTCATGATGTCTCTTGGCCTCATTTTTCTCATCTGTAAAATGAAAGTATTTATCATTCCATCTTTCCTTATGTCTCATGACTTCCTCTCCTGTTCATTATTCTCACTGTGATTACCATTCTGTCAATCTCCTTCTTTTCCGAGACATCACCTCTTCCCTGGCTACATTCTCCTTGTTTCCTTATATTGACTGCTTGTTAAATTAATTCAGTGCTATACTATTTTCTGCTCTTAAATACCTTTCCTCTTTATCCTACTTTAGATCACGTGTTGTCAAATCCAAAATCTGGATTATTCTCACCAGTAACCTCCTTAACTCCTATTCACCTGAATGGAACTGGAGGAACTCTCAAAACCTTGCTGACTGGATTCATTTCTAATCTCAGCTGGACCCTCCACAGCAGGGTAAATATTCCATTCCTCTCTAAACCATTCACTTTCTCAGTGTTCACAGCAGTGGCTACAAAAATTCTCCTCTCTCCTCAAGCTTCCCACAGCATTCTTATCCCATTCAATCTTTTAAGGAGCTCATACTTCACTGAAAAAAATGGAAACCATTGACTGAGAGCTCCCCCTTCCTTCTCTCACATTATGTATATATTTCCTCCACTTTCTTCTCTTTTACTCTTATCAATAATGAAGAGACCCTTCTCTTTGCTAAGGTCAACTTGTCAACTTATATCTTTGATCTTGTCCTCTCCAAACTTCTCTAGCAAATTGTCCCTGCTAGCATCCCTACTAATGTCTTCTCTTCAATCTCTCCTATTTTAATAGTTCCTTCCCTGATATTTATGAATATACCCATGTCTTCCCCATCCTTAATAAACCTCCATTTGATCTGACCATACCTGATAACTGTCATACCATATCTCTTCTCTTTTGTGGGTAAACTCCTTGAGAAAGTAATTTATACTTGGTGCCTCCACTTTTCTAAATTTTTTTCTTAACCTTAGCAATCAGGTTTTCAGACTCATCATTCAACTGAAACTACTCTCTCCAAAGTTACTAGTGATCTCTTAATTGCCAAATCTAATGACTTTTCCTCATTTTTCATCCTTCTTAACCTTTCTGCAACATTTGACTGTGGATCATCTTCTCTTTCTGGATACTCTCTCTTCTCAAGGTTTTCATGACACTGCTCCTTCGTGGTTCTTCTATCTGTTCCATTCCTCCCTTGCTGGTTCTTTATCTTATATCTTGTATGGGTGTACCTAAGGCTCTGTCCTGGATTATCTTTTCTTTTCATTCTGTACTATTTAGGTTGATGAACTCATCAGCTATAATGCATTCCCAGATCTATATATTAAAGGCTACTCTCTTACCGTGCATCACCAACTGCCTCTTAGATATCTTAAACTGAATGTTCCATAGATAACTTGAACTCAAAATGTCCAAAAGGAAACTCATTCTCTTTCCCCAAAACATTCCCCTCTCCTCAGCTTCCCTTTTACTCTTGTTCAGTCATTCTCAGTCTTTTTCAGCTTTTTGTGACCCCATTCGGGGTTTTATTGGCAGGGATACTGGAGTATTTTGCCATTTCCTTCTCCAGCTCATTTTACAGATGAGGAAACTGAGGCAAATACGGTTAAGTGACCTGCCCAGAGTCACATAGCTAGTAAGTGTCTGAGACCAGATTTGAACTCAGGAAGATAAGTCTTCTGGACTCCAAGTCAGGCATTCCATCCACTGGGCCACCTAACTGTCCCTCTTAACTCTTAAGGACACTACTATTGTCCCAGTCACCCACAACCGGGATATTGTTCTCAAATCCTTTTGCACACTCACCATGAACATCTAATCTGCTGTCAAATATTGTCATTTCTATCTTCATATCTTGTCTCATGTACATCCCATTCTCTTCACTCACCCACCTACAACCCTAGTTCAAGACTGCCTCACCTTTTTCCTAACTATCACAACAGCCTTATAGCCGGTCTCCCTGCCTTAAGTCGATCCCTACTCCAGTCCATCCTCCACTTAACTACCAACGTGATTTTTCCAAAGCAAAGCCCTAAGTATGTTATTCCCCTGATCAATGAGCTCTTGTGGCTACAGGATCAAATATAAACTGTCTGACATTTAAAACAGTTCATAACCTGGGCTCTTCCTATAGTTTCAGTTTTCCCAAATTTAGCCCTTCACTTTCCAACTTCACTGTGTCCCCTACTTGGAATTCCTTGAATGTGACACTGCATCTTCTGGCTCTAAGCCTTTGTATGGCCTCTCCCCTGTGCCTGGAAAGTCCCACCCCCTTACTGCCATTTCCCAGTCTCTCTGGCTTCCTTCCAAACTCAGCTCAAGTGCCATCTCCTGCGACAGATCTTTTCTGATCTTTCCAGCTGTGACTGTCTTTCCCTTTTAGATCACCTTCCATTCATTCTGTATATATTTTGTGTATACCTTGTTATTTCTATATTGTCTTCTTTATTAGACTGTACTCCTTGAGGGCAGGGATTGTCTGTTCCAAAGACAGAATGGTTTGGAAGATCAAATGGTAAAATTCCAAGTCACGAGGATGAGTTCAAATACCCTTTCTGGTATTCCAGGCCAGTCATTAACCTCTCTGGAGCTCAGTTTTCCTATCTGTAAAATGGATCTGATCATACCAGTAGTATCTACCTCCCCTGGGGGGTAAACTGTGAGGCTGAAACAAGACTATGGCCAGCACTTAGCCCAGTGCCTGGCTTGTGGTGAATTCTTAACAAATACTGACTGACTGACTGGATTAGATGACCTTTTAACTTTAAATCTCTGCCTAAGATGATAACTAAGAAATCATGTGCTCTCCCAAGTCCACCCTTTCCCAGCTGGCTGTACTCCTCTGAATTTCATCATGTCCCTTCCCTACTTTCTGAGTTCTTTTTATGTGCTATTTTCCCCCATTAGACTATAAGATTCTTGAGGTCAGGAATCGCCTTTTGTCTCTGTATCCCTGTAGTTGCTTGGCACTATACCTAACACATATAAATATTTGTTGACCAACTGACTACCAGCCCTGAGTAACAAGACAGATGAGCCCCAGAATTACACATTTCCCAATAACTCTAGCAGGGAACTAGATGTGATACCAATTGAAAGGTGCCCTCTAGTTTTGCTCTTGGCAGGAGACCACATGACCATAATGCCCTAGGGAGATTAGCTGTGCCTTTGTCAACTTCCTGAAAGAGGAGTTGGAAAAACTGCCATGTATTTGGCAAGCTGCAGATGAAGAAAGGGTCACATAGCCCAAGTCTATGTCTGCATCCGAATGAATTTCCAATCTCTGTTCTCAATGATGGGTAATCATTAGTGGAATGTATTAGCACCTCTAGGGAGCTCACTTCACTATATTCCAGTCATTAGGGGCCATGGAAGCCTGAGACTGAAGGATGTAGGAGAGAGCATAGAGCTGGGGACTTTGCCTTTCGTAGACTAGTTTTTGGATCAGCAGAGCAGGCTAATTAACCTTTTAATCTTGGCAGAATAGGAAAATACCAGCTCACCTCCAAGATCCTATGAAGGTTAATTATCTCACATTTCTACATATCTCTGAGAAGGCCCAGTGTTAGGTTTCCTTACTGTCATGTCATTTCTTCTCCTTTCCCCTTTTGCATTTTTCGGTAGAACTGATAAGGACTTCACATTAATTTGAATTAGCTTTATGAGTGAGGCCTTGTCTAAAACTACATAGAAGGCTTGATTTTTTTTTCTTTTAAAGAGAGAAACAAGAAAGCAAAATATTGGGGTCTTTTTTTTTTTTTAATCCAGGCTACCTTTTTGTCACCAGCTAAAAACTAAAGCAACATGGGAGCAACTACACATTATTTCAGCTTCACGATGGCCCTTCAGGGAGGTAGATGGCACTGGTATGATCAGATCTATGTTGAGGGTAGGGAACTGAACTTTAGAGAAGTTAATGATTTACCTGTGGTCACAAAGGTACTGTCAGAAATGATATTTGAACCCATGTTCCTGACTTGGAAACTTACCATTTGATCAGCCAAACCATTCTGTCTCTGGAATAGAGCTAGGTCCTATTGAACCTCTGTTATATACTCTTTTTTTGCATTCTCCCTTTACAGCGTGAGCTCCTTGAAGAAAGAGACCTTGGTTTTGACATTTTTTGCATCCCTAGTATTTAGCACAGGGCTTGGTGCATAGTAACCACTAAATTAGTTACCTAACTACTGATGAGCTAAGCAGCATTAACTAGTTACTGAGGGGTTCTTCTTGTCAATACATTTTCTAACATTAGTACAGGCATGCTAATAGATGTGCTGTACATGTAAATTACATTTTTTCACCTTTACAAGGTATAAATCTTTCACTTCTTACTTTACTTTTTGTCTATTCAAAAGACAATTGAATTGCCTACCAAACATGACTCTCTTGGTTGTATGTAGAAGGTACCATCTATTTTCTTTCAATTTCCAGCTCTCTTGTGGGGCCTGGAATATTTATGAATTTGACTTCCCCCCTTTAATTCTTCCCCAATATCACAGGCCATGCCACTCAGTTTTCTATGGTGGCCAATAAGGGGAGGCCATGCATTGTGACTCCCTCCAGACTTAGACACCTCAGACCATCTGAATCACATTTCTTTGCTTTTTTGACCTTAAAACAATTATCTTTATAGCCAATTTGTCCAAAGTGAGAACTAGAGATAGACAAGGCAGACAGGTGCCTGAGACACTCCAAATTCAAGGGATGAATCAGTGAGGAACATTGTTTAACATTATTTTAGACAAATATATTTAAGCCAGAAAATGGCACACACATGTTGCAGTAAAGGCTCAAAGCCTCCAAGTGACAGCAACATTTAAGGGGCATAATTTTTTTGCCTAGGAGTCATAAGATCTAGAACTCAAATGGACCTCAGAGATCCTCTCACACCCCTTTGCTTTACAGATGAGGAAACTGAGGCCCAGAAAGATTAACCTGTACTGCTCAAGGTCACAAGGTGGTGATATGGCAGGTTAGGTATTTGAACTCAGATCTTCTAGTACCATATCTAGTGGTTTTCTACTACTACGTGCAACTTCCCTCCGTCTTTGTGTGTTCTAGCCTGGAATTGACCATGAGATATTTCTTCATGTTCACTGTAAATCAACAGCAGAAACTTTTGTCAGACATCAGATAGGTAATCTGTGAGAGGCTTCTCCAAAGAAATAACCTAAGAGGGTCACAGAAAGACTAGGAGGGAAGGGGAAAATCAGTGACTTGCCTTCACAATCATTCCTACTTCAGCTTGAGGCCACAAGGGGGCAGGGGAAGATTATCAAATATCATATAAACTCCAGCCACTCCTTTGGAACCAGGGAAAATTAGAGTAAATCTTGACTTTTGCCATTCCAAATCATTCTCATTTCTTCAGTAATAATAATAAATACTATTCCACATGACATAATTTGGTTCATGGTTAGCAGGCATTATCGTTACCGTGGGAGAGTGCTTACAATTTCTGTTTTCAATAGAAAACCATTCATTTGTTCATTCATTGCTTAAGCACTTGTGAGGTCAATGCACTTCACTGAGGGGAGGAGTGTGGGGAGAGTACAAAAATACATAAAATGGATGCACTCTGCTTCCTGTCATTGGCCACTCTGGCCATCAATAGGCAATCAGAAATTTGTGTCCTTTGTGGAAGCATGATGCTCAGGATTGTTGTGGGGGAGAGATGAATGAGATACCTTTGTTAAAGGAAACAAAGTGTGTACCTGGAAACAGCCCTACCAACTGCCTGAAGTTGTCGTTTGCTCATTTTCTGTAGGTTTGTTGGTCTAATGCAGACCTGATTGGGAAAGGGATTAGGAGTCTGAATCAGAGGCATATTCTCGCTTCATAGAAATGGGAATTAGTTGCCATTTATAAAGAATCTTTCCTCCTCTAACTTTTGTGACACAGTCCATGTCTCATGTAGCACAGGGGACCTAGAAGGAGGTTAGAAAATCTAAAAACAGTCCTAGGGATGAGCAGCTATCCTGGTGACAATGGAAAGACGTGAAGGCTTTTTCCCCCATTAGCTTGTATACCCCATGGAACCTCGTTTCTCCCTTGCTAGTCTCTCCCAGAAGACCTTCTGCTGACTTGGGTGTGCCCTCTCTGGGCGATTTGTGGAAGGACTGGCAGACTGGCATGGGATAAGGGAAGTTATGACCTCTACTGGTGGAGAATACCTATAGAGTGGCTAACAAATCAACTGAAGCTTTTATGTAAGGAGTAGTAGAAAGAGGTAGGGAAGAACTATATCAGAAAGTATGCTTCTTTGAGGGGGGGTTGGTGATGGGCAAAATATGGATAGAGAAGGGAAAATAATTGTGTTGTTAGAGCTATCTGCTAACTTCTTTATCCTTTTTTCTCTCTCCTGGGATTTTTTCTTTCTCTTCTCCATTCTTCTTCAATCCTAGGCAACAGGTATGATGTGCAAGGGGGAGGTGGGTGATCAGACAGGTGAAAACAGACTTCCCAAAGGCTTTTCTTCTGCACCACCCTACCATGGTTCCTCCTCTTCTTCACACACTCATCCTGGTTTCCATGGAAATAAAGGTGAAGTTCCTGATTGACTCAAGACAGTGCAGTTGAGGATGGAATTGCTATCAATCAATCAGTATTTATTAAGTGCCTTCTGTGCTTCTAGGCACTGTGCTAACTACTGGGTGTGTAAACATGAAAAAGATAGTCCTTGACCTTGGGGAGCTAACAATCTAATGGGAAAATACAACACACAAAAGGAAACCAAAAAGAAGGGGGCAGGGCAGAGAGAAGGCACCTGGTGGAGGTGCATGATGGAGAGGAGCAAAGGAGTCCAGCCTGGTGGGAAAGGAAGAAGAGTCGACATGGCTTCGGCTACCCACTGTCTTCAATGGTGCCAGCATGGCCTGCTGGACCTGAAAGTAGCCTCGTTTCCAGATTTTGTGGATAAATCCATTCAAAATACCCAAGATCTTCTCATATTTCCAACCTGTATTGATGGACAACCTTGTCATCGGGTCATTGATTTAGAGCTGGAAAACGACCTTGGAGGTCATTGAGATGAACTTCCTTATACAATTCCAGAGGAGAAAACTGAGGTGGAGACTGTTACCTCTCCAGGTCACACAACTAGGAAGTATCTAAGATAGGTAGGCTTTCCTGGCTCCAACCCATGTGCTCTGTTCTTTTAAACGATGCTGCTATGCATGTTTAGAATGGAATTTTCAGTCAGTTTTTCTACCTTCTGAATGGGTTAGGAAAATAGTCATTGGGGAAGGGGGAAAATGGTTGGTATTGAAAGCTGTAGGAGCTGCTCTGTGACAGCTTATGAATTATATCTTCAAAGAAGCAGGAAGTTGGGTTGGACAGGCCAATTACTGCCTTAAAATATAATGATGCCAACAGGTAGAATGTTATCAGTGTGTGCCTGAACTTCAATGTTATAAATAGAACTGAAAAAGACCCAGAATTAGAAGCACACCTTTTGACACCCCTGAAATAAACTGGACACAAAGGGCTTTGGGAAGGAAAGCATGAAGAATATATAGGGACAGTCAGTGTGTCACACTGTAATTTTGGCTTGGCAGAGACTATAGTCAAAGAGCCTGCTTGCAGCATGGCAAGCAATGCCTCAGAGTGGTTTTAATGATCCTCTTTCTTGGTTGTTTGCAAAAGTTGACTAGGTGTGTGTGTGTGTGTGTGTGTGTGTGTGTGTGTGTGTGTATGTGTGCGTGTGTGTGTGTTAAGATGCATGGTGTTTGGACAGAGGTCTGTGACAGCTTGGCCATGAGTATCCAAGATCATGGCTTGAAAACAGGATTCCTCTTTGGATGTGATGAGACAGTGGAAAAACAAGGGGGCCCTTCCATCTGCCTTGGCTGTCACAAATGGACTACAGCACTTCCCACCCTTTCCTGGGAAATCAGACCATCGATATTTCCTCAGTTCTGTGTCTGTCTCTAACAAGAGGGGATTCATTATCTCTTGCTTCTTTCAATTCTTATGTTAAAAACTGGGGATGCTCTTAACGAGGACAAATGTTCTAGGTCAGTAAAAATGATATACAGGAGAAATTTTACTGACTAGGATCCAAAGTGTGCCTGACTAATGCAACTCACCCAGATAATGTGTCTATTTGGGATGGACTGTATTCAGTCTTCTAGAAGGCTGGTTTACCTTAAAAAAGTTTTTTTTTAAAAGGCTCATTTCCTGGGAAGGGAGACTCTGTAAGTAGTTTCTAATCTCAAAAGTCAGTTTCAGAGAGAGGGCAAAATTAGGGGTAGATATATAAACAGGGGAAATCAAACCCTGTTAGGCCCCCAAACTCAAGCTGATTGGACAAGATGCAAATGCTCCACTATTTCCACCTCCACACAGCCCTTAGAAGAACCTTCAGTGAAGGGTGGGCAGAGGAAATGAAGTCAGTCCATTTGGCTTGCCTTACATTACAGGCTGTCTCATTTAGCAGGGATTTACAGAGAGCCTGTCGAATTCATCATTGGTTTAAAGCTGGAAGAGACCTCAGAGGTCATTTTTGTGACCCCTTCATTTTAAAGAGAAGGAAAACAGGGCAAGAGACAAGGTTGACTTCCCTAAAGTCATACAGGTAAGAAAACAGAGCGAGAAATTGAACCCAGGTGTCCAGGGAACAAATTAAGCAGTTTGTCCACCACACAGCCTGACCCCAGCAGGATTAAGATAAAGTATATAGTGCTGCTTTTGATTACATGGATTTTTTAAAATAAACTCTAAGGCTCAGTTTATCACTATCACTCTGGATTAGTGGGTTGGTTTGTTTTTTTAAGTATGTTCTGTGGAGACCCCACCAGGGCATCCTTCAAAGTGTAATTACAAAGAGAACATTTTAAATTTCTATCTGTGCTCCCACATCCAGGCCTGGTGTCAACAAGGACAGGGATCTGGTTAAAACGGATGCAGAATTGGGTTCCTGTCCTCAAAAGATTTGGAAAGTACTGCCCTAGAATTTCTGGGAGATGTTGATTTAGAATCAGGAAGACTTGGTGTAAGACTATTTCCCCTGCACTCAGCAAAGCATACAGTAAGTGCTTAATAAATGCTTTATGCATTCATCTAAGTCTGCCACTTTAACAGCTGGGTGAACTCTGATAAAACCACTTTAACTCATGGAGTCTTAATTTTCTCATCTATAGCATGAAGCAGTGTGTTGAAACGGAAAAACTCTGATTTTGGAGTCAGGAGACCTGGCTTTGAACTCTGGCTGTGACCTTTCTAAATTATCTGACATCTCTCTGCCTGACACTTTCCTCTTTGCCTTATAACCTATGTTCTAATACTCGAACTCTGGGCTTACACAGATTGGGTTTGGAGCTTAGTTGCTTCTCAATATTCTTATATTTTTGACCTGTTCCCCTGCTCCACCTTCAGATTTTAGACTGAGAACCTCAGAACATAGATGGGTTATCACTCTTGTGTAATCTCTGCAGATATTGGGAAAGGATCCCCAGCTCCTATATAGGAGCACTGCGGTCTATTTGGCATGGGAGAGTCTTTTTTTGACCCAGTAGAAAACAAATAAAATCATACAGTTCTTTCTCCAGTGAGTTCCACCTTCCCTCCAGGGCCCCATATAATCCTCCAGGCTTAGTATTACTCCAAGGATTTAAAAATCCCCCTTAAGAGGAAATCAAATTTGGGGCTGGCAGAGAGAGAGAGAGAGCCTCCTTTCCCTCAGAGCTCTACTGTTTGAGTATGGGTCAGCTAGGTGGTGCAGTGGATAGAGCACCAGTGCAGGATTCAGGAGGACCTGAGTTCAAATCTCACCTCAGACTCTTGATTGACACTCACTAGCTCTGCGACCTTGGGCAAGTCACTTAATCCCAAATGCCTCATCTTGGGTCATCTCCAGTCGTCCTGATGAATATCTGGTCACTGGATTCAGATGGCTCTGGAGAAGTGAGGCTGGTGACCTGCACAGCCCTCCCTCACTCAAAACAAAGTCAAGTGCAAGTCATGTCATTATTTCTCTGATGGTCTTCTTCCATAACGAAGGACGAACACACACACACTGTCTGAGTAATGCCGTGGTAGCAAAGGTGAAATTCTAGGTTTCCTTTCTCCAGATCATGGCTCTGTCCTTTACTGTACCTTCAGCTTGAGCCTACACGCTCAGTCTTGGGCAGGAGAACCCTGGCTATCCCTCTAGAAGTCTGGAAATGCAAGCACTGTCTCCATTTCCAGCTGTTCTTTGGCTCATCTTCCTGTGTTACCATTTCTTGGGGTAAGAGGTGAGAGAATTGCCTCTTTCTGAGTCTGGGAAGTCCTGCTGCTCACTGCTACTGGGCCTGGCAGCTGCCATCTGGGACTGAGGCAGGAATGGTCATTCTGTCCCTGGGTGCTATTCCAGTGGGAAAACACCCCAACACATACACATACAATACACCCAGGGGCCAAAGCCCTCGCTCAGCTTTCTGCCCTAAGTTCAACTTTCTTGTGATTATTCTGAAAGGGGAGGGGGGGCAAAGCAGGAGGCTACTAAACCAACTCTACAATTAACTCTCTGTTATAGACTCGTCACAGTGGATCCATATAGCTTCTACCCAGGGAGGTACAACTAAAAGTCCCAAATGAAACCTCTCCTCCCAGTAAACTCATCAAGCAGAACAACGAATAATATGAAGTTGGAGGATTAACTGATCCCTGAGGTTCCTTCTAGCTATAAATATAGGACGATCCTGTGAAAATGAGATTTAATGCCACCTCCTATTACTTAATTCGAGGCAGCTAGGTGGATCGGGGGAAGAACACTAGACCTGGAGTCGGGAAGATCTGAGTTCAAATTTGACTTCAGATACTAGATATATGAACCTGGGCAAGTCAATTAACCTCTCTTTGCCTTAATTCACTGGAGAAAGAAATGGCAAACTAATTTGTGGGGCCACAAAGAGTCAGATATCACTGAACGACAATTATTAGATTGATCATATTTAATGCCACCAATCTCTCTCACAGGATTGTTTTGAGGATCAAAGGAAATAATGAATATAAAACCACCAAAAACTAGATAAAGGCAGAAGACTTCCCTGACTGAAATTGCTCCCACTCACATAACCATTCTGTGGATGAGTTCCTGGGGCCAATGTTTCAATATCCAAAACAGAACAGACAAAATAGGACTTGGCAGGGGAAGGAGAATGTAATAAGCAAAAAGGTGGGAAGCAAAACCAGAAGCCCCCCAAAACTATAGGAAAGGAAATTTCTTCCCTTGAAAGAAGGCAGGAGTCCCATCTCTTTGTGCTGGGACCACAAACAGGATCAGCTGCCGAGTTGGTCATGTTAGCCTCTTGTTTTGTTCTTAGGTTTAGTGGGAAAGACCATCAATGAGGGCTCCTGATTCAGATCCTGGCTCTTTTGTGAATTAACTGTGGAACCTGAGGTCACTTCATTTCTTTGGGCCTCAGTTTTCTCATCTGTAAAGTGAAAGCATTGACCTGGGTGGTGTCCGCAATCCTTTCTAGCTCTGAAAACTGGAATTATATGTCTTCCAGTTCTATGATTAAGTGCCTTTCTTAAGGCTGTATTATCCTATTTCTTAAAGATATCTCTGTCTCAGAACTATTTCCTAGAAACAATAGACTATTTCTGACATGATGCAGGAATGGGGAGAACAGACCTGTGAAAATGGAAGCTAAGTCTTGTCCTGACTGCCCATCTTAGTATAACGTAAGGGAATATCCTTAACTAAGTCTGCAGCCACCGAGGGGCATGTTTTGCTGTCCGTGGATACACCAATATAAAGCTCGATAGCACAAGCTTACTCTTTCTCTGCCCTAACCCTAACTTGGACATCCCCTCTGTACACAGCTGCACTCCCAGTCTTGGCAGGCATCTGGTCTTCCTTGGATGCTGGGACGCCCTGAATATTTACCATCCCTTTGTTCAATAGGCAGCTTTGCTGGGGCTGGCGGGAATATGAGGACTCACATCTGGAAACTATCCTTTGTCTTGGCCCAAGCACCATGGCTTAGGAGGGCTATTGTTTCAGGTACACCCCCACCCTGCCCATAATCCAAACACATGTGTCCTGGGGAGTAGACTGGAGTGGAGAAGTCAGCAAGGCCAGCCACATCCTTTGGAAAGTGTTCGTTGTGTTACTAACTGGGTTCCATTGAGATTAATGATCCCCTAAGAGTCCTGGGATCACCACCTCCATTTCCAGATCCTTCTCACCTTTTCCACCACGACCCTTCACTCTTGGGCTTTCCTCAGTAGTGCTCAGGTGTTGTTGTTCTCCCAAGTCAAGCTTTCCACTAATGTCTTGGTATGCACCCCACCCCAGCCTGGCATGCTGAAGGAAAGAGGTTGCCCAGTGTCTGGGACAGAGTCTCATTGTCCGGGATGTTATTTACCAGAATTATGTGGAAGGAGCATGACACTACCGTCCTTTCTGTAACACAATGCACCATATTCATCCAGCCCAATAAAGAACTTGGAAGAAAATGGTACGTTGCAAAGCATGATATGCAGAGCACCCTCACCCCAAAAGGCGAATTATTTTCTCTCAAATTAAAGTCCAGCAACGCCCGGATTAGAACGTTAACCCATTTACTCTCCAGGTAAAGAAATAAGGCGTTTTCTTTAAACCTAAGGACATCACTCAATTTCCCCTGTCAATGAAACAGCACAAACTTACAGGGAAGTAGGTAGCATTTTTAGTCAAGAGCCCATGCTGTAAATCTGAGCCAACACTTAAAATATGTGACTGGGAAGCCCACTACCCTGGCAAATATCTTCCCTAGCTTCCTCTTGCTCCAACTGTCAGAGCTCCCTAGTTTTGTAATTACTTTTTATATACAGTATTTTGCATTCCAATGTCTATGCATATTTTCTTCCCAAGAGAACACAAGCCCCTTGAAGGTAGGACTTATTTCACAGGATCATAAATTTAGAGGTGAAACAACCTTGAAGCCATATTATCCAAACCTCTCACTTTACAGATGAGGAAACTGAGGCCCAAAGGCTCGCCCAAGGGCATATTTGTTTTGTATCTCTAGAGATCCGTACATAGTAGATACTTAATAAATAACTGCTGAATGGAAATTGAATGTCTTCTGATATACCTGCTCATCCCTCTGGAGCTGAAAGACTGTGGTGAAGTGGACACATTTGGGATCAGAGGATGGGGTTCTGTGTGACCTTGGGCAAATCATTGAACTTCTATGGGTGTCAGTTTTGTGACCACAAAACCACGGGGTCAGACTAGATAGCCTCTCAAATCCTTTCCAGTTCAGGTCCTATTTTCTAAATTTCAAGGGTTCTGAGACTGCCTCTTGGCCTTCTAAGAGAACTATTTTCTCAGTGAAAGCCCCACACAAATCATTTCTGAAAAATACACCATGATCAACAACACAGTGAACATACAGGCTGCCACTTCAGTCCCAAGGATGTCACAGGTCACAGAAGAGGATCCAATACTCCTGTAGATGGCCTCCCTCCGCTTGCACACCTCTGTGGCATTGGCAGACTGGATGGAGTAAAGGTACAGCCCAATGCCCAGCATACAGGTCAGCACCCCCAGGACATCAGTGACCAGCTCCACCCCAAGGAGCATCCTGGCCTCAGGGACAGATGTGGAACAGCCAAGGATGAGCAAAGCCAGAGCCAGGCAGAGCAGTAAACAACTGACCCCCACCATGCAGTACTCAGCGGGTAGCTTCATCCTATTGTACTGGAGATCCAGCTCAGCCAGTTGGGAGATTTCATCTCCTAGAAACCCATTCATGGCATGATCCAGGGCAAAGTAAGGGGAACCTCTCAGTCCTCCCAGGCTGAAGAAGCCAGCTGAGGTGGTCTGTGCAGAAGCAGCACAAATGAGCACCAGAAGGCTGAGGCTCAGCTCGGCAACTTGCAGGAGACCTGGAAAAACTCAGAAAAACAGGAAAAGCTTAGCAAGAGCTGCTGGGAAATAGCTTGGAATAAGTGGCTACCTCACTTGTTCTCTCATGACTCCTATTTAATGATAACCATTTTATATTTATCATAAAGCCACTACATATGTATATGTTATATGCAAAGATCAAAGCAGAACAATAACATTTATTTATAAAGTAAATGAAATAAAAATAAATTTATTTTATGGTATTAATAAAAAGTACATTTGTACGGTGCTTTAAAGTTTGCAAAGACCTTCATGTGGTTCTTACAACACATTACAAGATCTGTGTTATTAATATTTCTATTTTGCAGATGAAGAAACTGAGAGTTAGAGATTAAGTGAATGGCCCAGAGTCCAAAGTCAATAAGCACCTGAAGTAGGATTGGAATCTGTCTTCCCAGCTTCATGCCCAATTCTCTAGTCTAGATCCCATGCTACCTACGGAAATGAAATCACACATGGCTTTACTTTCTAAGGTCTTTCTGAGAATTCTCAGAAAAAGCTACCAGTTTAAGAGTGTATCAATACATTTCTAGAAAATAAATTCCAAGGTTTTCTGACAGAGGTAAACCAGTGAGTCCCAAGTATCCTTGACTCATATCAAATCTCCATGATCTCAGTAAATACCAGCGGGCCCCATCATCTCCAGGATCAAAGATCAAATTCTTTGGCATTCCAAGCCCTTCGTAACCTAGCCTCCCTCAGCCTTTCCAGTCTTCTTACACCTTACATTGTGTGCCCTGCCCCCACTTGTTCTTAGATCCAGTGATACTGGCCTGGGCCTCTTCCTTCTGCTACCATGTGCTGGTCCTCTGTTTGGGACAGTCAGCAGAAACCTTCAGGTTTTTGTTAAATCTGACTTTTAATCTCCTTTGATTTTGCCTGAGCTGTGTTTCCTGAGCTCTACTTGCTCAGTGATTTAGAATAAAAAAAACCAAACTTTCTTTCAATTATTTTCTGTCCCTGTGATGTTAATTATGGTCCATGAAAATCACCTTAGTGGGTGGAGAGGCGGAAAGGAGACGGGAGTAAGCATTTATATAGTACCTACTGTGTGCCAGGCACTGTGCTAAGAACTTTACTAATATTATCTCATTTGATCCTCACACCAACCCTCTGGGGTAGGTGCTGTTACTATCCCCATTTGACAGTTGAGTAAACTGAGGCAAATGGATGCTAAATGGTTTGCCTTTGTGACTTAAGTGACTTACCCTAAGTGACTCAATGATGTAATAAAGGCTCTTCAGAGATGGGTTCATACTGAATGTGTGATAGTAAGTTATGTATAAAATTTGCAAAATTGTATTTTCAACAAGCTACTTGATTTAATTACACTAAGACATAAAGAAATAAATCTATTCCGCCTGCAACAGTGCTGCTTTTGCATGTTTAATAATCTATTCCACTAAAAGCTCTCTAGCCAGATAAAGTGTCATCTATTCATTATCTACTACGAGTTATTTTTTGATTGGGTTTTGGGTTGATTTTTTTTTTAAACATAGATTGCCAAGAGAGTTTAAGGACTCAGAAGGTCTGGAATGAGGCCTAGAGGTATGATGTAATCCTATATCTTGCTTTGCCTCATGACATGAGTTGACATTCAGGAAGATGAGGGATAGCCCAATTAACTCTCTTAAGTATGTATGTGAATGCACAAGACAAGAATGTAAAGAAACCACAGAATAAGGCCAATGCTCCAAAAACCGTGGAGCTGGAAGGGACCTGAGAAAGAGTCTAAGCCAGAGGTGGGGAACCTGCAGCCTTGAGGCCACATGTGGCCTTCTAGATCCTTAAATATCATCTTTTGACTGAATTCAAATTTTACAGAACAAATCTGATTTGACAAAACTGAAAAGGGTTCCTGGCCTCAAGGAAAATATATTTTATTGTTAGGAAACAACTTGTATATAGATATGTAGGAGATTATATAAGCCCCCATATATATACATGTATATATATATATACCATATATAAAACACAGGCACATACATGTATATATAAAACATATTTATACATTATATATAATATATACACACATATAAAATAAATTTGAAGTATTGGTGAGGGACAATAACTGAGAGAATCAGAAAAGGCCTTTTTTAGGAACAAACTAAATCTTAGAGGGAGCTAGAGATTCCAGAAAGCTGAGAAGAGGTGGGCCTCAGAGTATCCATATGAATGGTATGGAGAGACTTTTCCTAGGATCATAATAAGGCAGTAATCGCTGATATCCAAATAAGAGTACTTTGATTATGTGGAATAATTAACAGCAATAAAGAGCCACTGTTCAGTCAGTAAAGTCACTGTGACGTTGTCTGGTATTTCCCTATATTCTTCAATGTGGGGCGCCATTTTGTTTTCATAATGATTGATCAGACATTTTGTCGGTGGCGAAGTGGCTTAGTTTAGTGACTAGTAAGGAAGAACTAGTAGGCCTAGGTCCCTTCTCTGGCATATGCTGACTGAATGACCATGAGCCTTAACTTCTCAGCATCCCCAGACAACTCAACTGGATACGCCCTGAAGTTTCAGAGCAAGTGATGGTCTGGATTTGCAAAGAAAGTTGCTTAATAAGATCTCCCTCTATGGATGAAATCCCTGGTTCCCCTCTCCCGATAAAATCCTACCATTAATTTTGTACCTCTGCCCATATTCCATAGCTCAGACAGCTCAACTATTTTCTTAGACCCTATAGACATACATAATAGCTATATTCTTATTTCAGAGTGGGAAAATGTATTTTTAAATATTTTCTTCTTATAAGTCAGATAAAGGTAAGGTAGTATAGTAGGACCCACTAAGAAACCTGAAAAATCAGGGGTCAAATTCTGCCTTGAAAATATACTGGTTGTGTGACCCTAGGTAAGACACTTCTCACTGCTCCCAGCCAGTTAAGAATATGAAATACAGAAAAGCTGCCAATCTGCTTTGGTAAAGGGAATTTCAATCCTGGGAGTTCCCTCTGCTGATAAAATCATAGCTTTAGAACCCTGCCCCCACCCCCAAAAATGATTATGATGAATGTAATGATGCTGTGGATTCCATATAATTCTAATTTCTCAATCAGTAAACAATTACTAAGAGCCTACTATGCGCCATGCTGATGTTTCAGTTTGTGTTCACAGAACAGGTGCCCTGGCATAATGGTTGAGCTCCTGTTTCTGGACTGGCAAACTCAATATTTCAAAATATGATTATTCCCTGAGTAAATATGTTGCACAAACCAGAGACAGCTGAAGACTAGATCAACTGGTTCAGACTGAGAACAGCTGTGACAGTGTTTCTATTTCAAAAGGACAGATTGACATTTAATTATGCATGGTGAAAAATGAAAGGCATAAGTTTTCAGAAGTTAAATCCAAATGCTTTTATTAATAAAACTGTGAGCAGTTTTGCCTCAAAGAAATGTGAAAATGATAAAAGTAATCTTGGTACTGAAGTAGACTGCCTAGACTCTACGTCAATGATGAAAACTGGGGGTGTAGAGTGTGAAATACTCCTCTAACTTTACTAATGAGCGGCATAATTATAGGCCTTAATAAAAGGGGGCAAACAGGCTGGTGAGGAACAACTTCTGTCTGCATTAGAATCATCTTATTGGTGGAGAAAGTTTTCTGTTAAAAGGGAAAACACTTAAAAATCAAAAGCCTAGAGTTAGTAATGTAATATCTTAACTGCACCGGAACAAGCTACAGTAACAGGGGACTGGTCAATAACAGTCTAGCCCTGGGAGCAAGTTCAGGGGCCCCATATGAGTGTCTGGTGAGCATGCTTCTGGACAGGAGCAATGGAGGGTCCTGTTCCCCACCTGAGAGCATGCATGGATGTTCTGTGACTCTTTCTAGTCTACTTATTGTATGCCTCATTGATCAGCTGCTAAGTTGGAACTGGATGTGTATACAAAAGATTCTATGGGAGCAAATCCATCTCCTTCCTGATAGTGAGGGAGGCAAGAACTGTTGTAAGCCTCCAGGTAGAGAGAGCCAGGACAAGGGGAGAGAGGAAATGAGGGAGAGGGAGAAGGAGGGGGAAGGGAGTAAAAGAGAGGAGAGGAGAACAGGGAGAAGAGGAGAGAGGGAGAAAGGGAGAGGGAGGAGAAGAGAGAAGAGAGGGAGGGAGAGAGAGAGAGGAAGGGAAGAGAGAGAGAGAGAAAGGGGGGAGGGAGAGAGAGAAAGAGAGAGAGCGGGAGGAGAGAGAGGGAGAGGAAAAGAGAGAGAGAGAGAAAAAGAGAGAGAGAGAGAGAGATTTTTCCTACGTGAGTCAATATGAAGCAATGAGCCCATAGTCTTGTATCTATCTCTATTGTATCTGATTTTATTGTTTTTGCTGTTAGGTAAAAGGGTATTGAAGATGGTCGCCACCTTACAAAGTCTGAAAGATAAGAAACCCATGCTAGAGTTTGCTGGCATTTAAATCTTAATTCTAAGCATTGTAAAATGTGTTTTATAATCTGATTATAAGGCAAATATGGGTCCATTCTCTAGTAACTTCCTAATTCTTCATAATTAATGGGGTCCTAGATTTAGACAGCTGCCTCTATTTCATGACCTGTCTTCTTCCATATGTCTTCTGTAGCCCACATGAAATCAGTACATGTTTCATTGGTTCTTGTCAGGATAGAGGATCCAACTGTTGGGGTGTGGTATGGGAAGGGTGACCCTAGTTGGTGGAGTTTACTTCCATCAAATACATAATTCACAAATCTTAAACTGAAAAGTAAGCTTAGAGAATCTCAGTTCCTCACAATAGAATCATGAGTCAAGAATTGGCTTGAAGAATATCATATTAGGGAAACGTAAAACATAGCCCTCAGGAGTGTGAAGGCACCATTTCAAAGAAGAGAAGAATAGTCCCGTGATGCTTCTTAAATTTCCTAACACTCAGTCTAGACTTTCACATTCCATCATCATCATCATCGCTGTCATCACCACCACCTCCAACCTGCTGGAATTTGAGGAGCAAGGAAGTGCATTTCTTCTTGGTTCAAAGAACACATCTGGTGCTTCTTACCTGTGTGGCCATAAGAAATCACTTAACCTCCCTGGGCTTCAGTTCACTCCTCGATAAAATGAGGGGGTTGAACGACTTTGAGGTTCTATATCTATATGAGCCTTTTCTTAGTGAGTACAGTCAGGCTTCATGTCATAACTCAAAAAGTTGTGGAAGCAATCAAATACTTCAGGTCCTCCGAATGAAGCTCTGAGGGTTAGGTTCATTCTCCTTTTGCAGCCCCCAATTTCTTGGGCATCTACTGACTTGGATGTTAGAATGGCCACATCACAGATTGAGTTAGCAGTCTGGATTTGGATGAAGGGAAATCAGCTGTGGTTAAATAAATCATACTTGGTTCTGGTCTAAGCAGCTAACGCTTCTAAGGCAGTTAAAATAAGGCTGTGAATTCTATTTCAGCTTAAAAGAAAAAGAAATTCCGAAGAAAGTTTTGGTGCTGATACAAATGCAAATTAAGGTGAAACAAATGTAGGGTGATTGAGAGTTCAAGAAGACAAGATTCCTTACTTGCATAGAGTTCTAGGTCCATGAGAGGTGCCATTTTCATCACTGCTTTCATTCCATTATTGTGGTGGCACAAATATTTCGTACTTAAGTCTCAAAACATAGAACTCAAATCTAAACAAATATGAACCTGAAGAACATGGAACTCAACACGCCATACCGCCCCTCCAAGGTCACCTGAGCTCAGCCAAATGTTTTACACCAATCCACAAAAAGACTCACCTCTGCTTGAGCACAAGTTAGAACACCTTCCTGGACCTGGCTTTTGGGGAGGTCTGCCAGAAAGAGAGTTTAAGTATTGTGGGCCCACCACAGGTGCCCTTAAGACAGTCTGTGAATGATGGAGGGCCAGCCTTGAGTACTGGCCATGAGGGATGGGATGGGTATATCTGCAGAGAGAAGGAGAAGGAGTTTGTCACCTTCAGGTGACGAAGTCTTCCTGAATTGTCTGGAAACCACAGTTAATGGCTCTTCACCATGGGAACATCTGGAATATAAGTACTTCTGTGCATGTTAAAAACCCTATTTATAGCTTTCTTTAAATGCTGGGAAAGGCGATTATGTAAAGTACTGCTGTGTTATTAGGCTCTTTAAAAAAAAATCTCCATGCTTGCAATTTCCTTTTCCAGAGCCTAAAAGTAATTCAGACTTTCCCTGATGCTGCCCTTGTCAATTTGGCAAGTACTGATTTACTTTTCTTAATTCAGAAAAAGCTCCAAGTTCAGGTCTGCTGGCTGGTCGGTGAAAACAAAATGATGTTCATCAAGCCATAAGGAGAGTGGTTCTGACTAATGGCTGACACCAGGCCCCAAGAAGCCCACAATGTTTTGGGGGCTCCCACAGGTATTTGGGAAATCCCACAGTAATACAACTGAGAATATTTAGACAATAGGAAGAGGCTCCAGGTCCACACATGGCATTTACAGCTTTTGAGTCTCATCTCTAAGTAATAAATGGTGCCAAAGGCCATTCCAAGGGTGGTTAGCAACTAGGAGAATTTTAAATATTTGCACCTCTTACAATGCAAAGTTAAATTTGGCAGCAGCTCCGTTATGCGGCACTGTTCTCCTGGGCTATAATAAGGTATTCTTTTTGTCTTTTCTTTTTTTGGATATAGCCTCAAAGCTGGAGACAGTAATATCAAACAAACCAACACTGTGGTGAAAAGCCACTGGACGTTATATTTCTTGTTTTCAGGTCGGTCTGATAACTACTTTCTCGAAGTTTCTTCCATATCTCTCAGGGTAGATGAGAGGGCAGAAAGGCAGGAGAAATTCAAATGAAAAGATTGGGGGGACTGGGTCTCAGCTATGAGCTCAGATACCAAGCATTTATTCTCAATTATTGTTCAGTTTTGGAAAACAAGATGGCAGGGGCTTGAGGGGGGTGAGAGACGGGGTGGTGGGGCTGCATTTTAATCTGCATCTCACTTTCATTGGCTATAACTTGGGAATTTTTCCAGGGTTGTGAATGATAAATTCAGCATTCTTTTCATTTCATAATGTTTCAGTTACTTGTTTTCAGTGTCTATATTAGGGGTTCTTTACCTGGGGATTTCAGAGGACCCATGAGTTTGAATGGGAAAAAAAATTGTGGAATTGGGGATAATGTGCTGGACCTGAGATCAAAAAGAGCTCAGTTGAAATCCTGCCTCAGATACTAGCTCTGTGATCCTGGGCGAATCTCTTCAGTGATCTCCAACTCACTTTCCTTATCTGTAAAATGGGGATAATAATAGCACCAATCTCTCAGCATTGTTGGGATTAAAATGTGATATTTGTAAAGTGTTTTATAAACTTTAAAGCATGATATAACTCCTAGCTACTATTATTCCTTACATTATGAACTGAAGGAAAAAAAACCACCACCAAAAAACCCAAACCAAACCAAACCGAAAACATGATTCTGAAAAGGGTTTTTGATGGCCTTTAATCAGACTGCCAAATTCTCACTGTATTTCTCCCTCTTCCATAAGAATGTTTGGATTTTGCAGGATGCAGAATGTTACATGTTTTTTCTTTGTTTTTTTTTTTTTTAAAGTCCATTACCTACAGTGACTGTGAAAGAATTTTAAAACTATGTCACTGGAGGCCACATGATACCATGGAAAGAGTTGGATGTTAAGAAGTCTGAGTCCTGGGATAATAACAACTTACATCTATACCTTCCTTCCTTCCTTCCTTTTCTCCCTCCCTCCCTCCCTGCCTTCTTCCCAAACATTTTCCTCACTGGAAATAGATAGCAAATCATTATCGCCATCTTATAGCTGAGAATACTGAGGCACAGACAGGTGAAATGACTTACTCCAAGTTGTTTAGCTAGTAAGTATCAGAGCCAGGAGCTGACCCTAGATCTCTTGACGCTCAATCAAACCCCTCTCCATGATACCATGTTATTATTTCATGTCTTAACTCCCTTATCTGTAAAAGTAAGGGGTGAGCCCTAGATGATGATCTCCAAGACTCCTGTTTTTTGCTCTAAGTCTCCATTATCTGGACTTTATTTGGTTTATCTAAGCAGCACTCCTGCCAGGGAAATACATGCTATCCCAGGTTTCAGAGAGAGGGGAAAAAATAAGCAAGTTAAATAAATGGCCCCCTATCACATTGCCAAATTGGGCAGAGAGCAGGGATTAGAACATTGAGTTTCTGACTGTCAAGTCCAGGGAACCAGAGAGGGAATGAGCGTTCACCTTGGGCCAAATGCCAGGTTCCATTTTTAAGGCTTGCGATAGCTCCCATTCAAAATATCCCTTTTTTTTTCTAAAGACAACCAACAAAAAACTTCAAATGTTGCTTTTTTCTTTATTTGTTCTTTTACATTTCAAATTTAAAATGTACATACCCCCTTACCTGATATTTATGCTTCTCTCCTATATTTTCAATGATTTTTATTGCTTCCTTTCACTGGATCTCCAAACATCATAAGCCTCAATTTTTTTCAAATAAGGAAACTTTCAAAAAGTTAACATAGGTTGCTTGCCATTCAGTAACCGTCGCTTAGTTTGCTCACCATCTTTTAAATCATTTCACCCAAGTGCACGAGATGAAAACATCAGGGACCAAGGTCTTGCTCACCATTCTGACCATTATAATATGGCAGTCCCATGACATAATGCATACACAGTTGCTCTAAGAGTCAGGAAGACTTGAGCTTAATTCCTAGTTCTGATACATCCTGACTATGTGATCCTGAGCCAGTCCCTTAAGCTCTTGAGGCTCTGGCTACTCATCAATCCATCGACAAACCTTTATTAAGTGCTTACTATGTACCAGATCGATAAACATATATTAAGTGCCTACTATGTATCAGGCACTGCTCTAAGCACTAAGAATACAAAAGAAGCCAAAAGACAGTCCCTGCCCCCAAGGAGCTCACAATCTAATGGTTACGGTTTACTCTTCTAGCTCTATAAGCTGTAGTATACTTGTTGGTATACATTAATAAAGAAAGGTATGCTATGCTGATTAAATCAGAGGGCCAAATTTTTTTTAAAGTATACTTTATTATTAGCCAAAGGAATATGCCTTTTGTTATTCTGTTGTTCTGTGACAGGAGTACTGCTGAGGTGACCCAAATATAAAGTCCAGATCAACCCCATTATTTTACAGATGAGATGATGGGAGGGGAAACGTCGGTATCATGTAGAGGAAGTCACTTCCTGTAGTCCCTAGGCTACGGACTTACCATGAAAATTACCCAGGTCATGTAAGCCTTCCAGGGCAGGGGCATGGCCTATATTCATGGCAGGGAGGCAAGGTGATGCAAAAGCCTGAAGCTAAAGAGTATCTGCATGCGTATATTCTAATGGCAGTGCTGCAGGGAATCCTTATCCCATCTGATACCAACAAGTTATGATCTATTTTTCTAGATAGAGGAAACCCCTTACATTTTGGGAGTCTAATTCTTAGAACAAGAGATGACACTGCCCCAAGGACCTACCTCACGTTAGATGTGTGTAGTTTCTCAGCTGTCCTCTTGTCATGATGATTGTTTAGCTGAGAGGTCTCTTGTCCTGTGGCCTGCCAATGGGGAGGATGTTTGAAAAGAGCAGGCATCCTTTTCCTTACTCTGGATCTTCCCCTGCTAACACCTATAGCAGGAAAGAGAATTCACTTTAGGATTTTATTTTAATACATTTTTCTTCTTTAAAATATTTTTACTCGTCTTTTTGTTGTTCTGCAGTGCTAATTTCCAAATATATCCGTTCCCTGCCAATCAAATCATCCCTTGTATCAAAGATTAAAAAAAAGGGAAAAAAACCCAGTTACACAGAGACAACCAGTAGAGCAACTGAGTCTGACAATATATAGAACATTCCATACCTGTTGCCTCCAGCTTCTGAAATGAGGGGAGGAAGCTACGTTTTTTCTTCTCTAGGGGCTAATCCAATCTAACCCAATCCAATCCATGTTTATTATGCATCTATGATATACCAGACACTGTGCTAAAATCTGGGGATACAATGAATAGAAAGACAGTCACTACCCTCAAGAAGCTTATAATCTAAAAGGCGAGGCAGGAAAAAAAAAAGGAGGCAGGAAGGTGGGGTGGGAGTGGGTACCGGGGGACAGGACACCAGGAGGCATCTTGTTCAGTGGAGTTGAAACCAGGCAGGGCAGCAGATGTCAAGTGGAGAGATCCAAGTTCATTTTCTGTCCTTTTTAAAGGAAGGCATTGGGAGAAGTTTGGTACTCTTCCCTCCAGAGGGTAATGGAGGATAAGGGAGGTAGAGTCAATCAAAGCTTGAGTTAGTGCCATAGTGGTGAGTTTAAAAGTGATAAGGTTATCCTTGGAGAAGCATCTTGTTCTGTGTAGCTGAAATTCCATCAGGGCAACAGATGCAAACTGGTCAAGTTTGTTCATTATAATTACACAGCACTCAGTTCTGTTTTCTTGTTCTTTCCATTTACATAGCTGTGATCATTGTTTTCTTCTTTTGGGTCCTTCTTTAGTACATACAAGTCTTCTTGTGCCTCTCTACGTTCTTCATGTTTGTAGCTGCTTAGAACACAGTCATATTCCATTACATTCCTGCATTATAATGTTTTTAGCCATTCCCCAAAGGATGAACACTTTCTGTGTTTCCATCTCTCGACTTCTCTGAAAAAGTGCTTCTATGACATATATATGTATATATGAATATTCTAGTTTTAGTACACATGAGACTTTTCTTTTGATTTTGGGGAAATACACATGCCTGGTACTGGGATCTCTGAGTTAAAGTGAATGGACCTTTAGTCACTTTTGTTTTTAGTTTAATTACTAATTGCTTTCCAGAAGAGCTGGACAAACTTATTGTTTGTATATTGGTGTACCTGTCCTCCTACAAACTCTCCAGCATTGACTATTTCTATTTTTGTCATTGTTGTAGATTGCTAAGGTATGAGGTTAAAAACTCAGAGTCATTTTGATTTACATTTCTCTTACAATTAGTTATTTGGGGAAATTTTCCTTATAGTTTCTAAAAGTTTTCAATTCTTTGGAAGCCCTGTGTTCATATATCTTTACTACTTATTCATTGGGGGAATCACACACACACACACACACACACACACACACATTAATTACCTATGTAAGTTGGATATCAGATTCTTCTTGGAGATAGCTAATGAAAAGATTTTCCCCTCAATGGACAGTTTCCTTTCTTATCCTAGCTGCACTGATTTTGTTCATGCAAAAGTCTTTTAATTTCATGTAATAAAAACTATCTATTTTATCTTTTGTGATCTTCTCTATTGTCTGGTTAAGAATTGCCCCTTTAGCCAGAGTAAGGAAAGACATGGCTGATAAAACTTTCTTCTAAATTTTTGACCTTTTTTCATGGTTTCCATTTGGTTTCCAGTTTATAACTAGACAGGATACCTTTTGACAGATTTGTAAAGCCAAGGCCAACCTTCCCTGGTTCCAGTAGGCATTTACTGAAAGTTTTGTGAAACTGTAAACGTTTCCATGGATCTGCAGCCAAATTTTCTAAAATAATTCAGACCTATGAGTGGTTGTTCCCTACTAACCCCAACACTGCTGCTTCAGAAAGCACTATTCACATCTTCTGGCCAAGAATTTAAATCCTGAACTCCTGGGAACAAACTGGCATAGGACAATGAATGCTATTCTCATTTCTTAGCCCTCTGTCTTTCAATTTCATGACAAGAAATTGTTTTCCTACATATACTTAGTCAGAAAAGAAGAAAATTAAATTCAAGAAAAAAACAGTAGAGCCGTGGGAAGACAGGCATAGAAGAAAAGCATTCTTAATCCTGGTAACTTTGTTGTTAATGAAATAGAAAAATGCAGGTGTATGTAAGTGGAAGGAGGATTACAAGCCCATTTAGACACCCATCATGAAGAGGCATACAAGCTACTGGCTACCACTGGGGAAGAAGAAGAATGTGACACCAAAGGAGACGAGTAACTAGAAAATCCTAGACCATGATTTTAATAGGTTCCCACACACAAGATTTAATTTCAGCTTGGACCACCCCAGTTCTTATTAGCATGATCATGTTCTACTCTAATAGATGGCATTGATTACAGGGTATTCTATGAAAACCTGCTTTTTCCATTAAAAAAAATCACCCAAGACAAAAGCACTTATCATTTAACTCAATCTTAAACCTCTTGTAAAAAACCTAGTTGTAGACATAACTCACAGAATACTGCTTCCCAATAATGGCACTAATACATCAGCTCCAAACTGTGTATGGTACAGTGAAAAGAGCCCTGGATTTGGAGTCAAGGGACCTGTGTTCCAATTCTGATTTTGCCACTTACTGCCTTTGTAACTTTGGGCAAACCATGTAACATTGTGGATCTAAATTTGCTCACCTGTAAAAAGAAGAGATTGGACTGGAAGACACAGTTTGTTGATAATGTACTAGTGAAGTTATTAGGAAATGATGTTGTTTATGGCAATATCCTGCGAGTTGTGCCTATAAGTTTTTTTTGACAGGATTTAAGATTGGGTTAAGTTTCTTTCAGCTTTCAATCTATGGTCCTAATGTTATAGTCAGCTGACCACTAGAAACATAAGTCATATAATGATGGACAGAAGCAAGCAATGTCAGTTGAATGTCAGGGTGCCTGTTCTCTCTTTATACTATTTACTATTGTTCATATGGAATTAACCTCCTCGTCTAACTTTGATTCTCATCTTTACGGAAGCAGCTGATGGTATTCAGTGGGTCCTTTGTAATTCCAACATGAAAGTTTTTATGAAAAATAAACACAAAAATAATCCTTAAAGTAATGTTTAGAATACTACTTGACTTTTTCATATCAGAATTCCACTAAATAAAGCAAAAAGAGATACCCCAGTCAGGCACCTCTTGAGATTCCCAGGGAATAGTTATGTACTAACTCATCCTCTTGACATCCATAATATACATCAACATATGTCCCAACAATGACCCGTTATATGGCTGCAAAAAGGCTACTGCCTGGTGGAGAGGGGAACACTGGGAGACCCCAACGCATAGACACACACGTAGACGCACATCATTCACGTGGAGTCTCCTCTGTCATTACAAAGGGTATCGTTATCTCGGAGTTAATAGGGATACCACATTCCAGAAATGTAAGAACTTAACCAGTCCCCAGGGATTTGGGAGTAAAAAAATTCATCCCTTTCTTGGGCTACAAAACACTAACAGCAGATGAAAAATGTTGCCCATCCTTTCCAGCTCTAAATCTCCGATCCTCTGATCCTATCTGAAGCTAAGTAAAAATTAGGCAGTTTTATTACAGCATATCCAAGCAGACTCCCCCATGACTAAACGACTCCTTGGGAGGGAGGCACTCTGTCTTGGAAGCTACAGTCAGTACATCTGGCCATAGAGTACTAAAACCATTGCTTATGGGGATTAAATAACAGTCGGGTCAATGCAGAGGAAAAGGAGCAGGACTTCGTTATTTACAACCTGTGTGACTCCAGGCAGGTCCCTTTACCTCTCTGTGCCTCACTTTCCTCATTTAGTGATCTTTAATGTCCCTTTTCACTGTATATCTTCTGACTCCCTACGTTAGTGGCCTGAAGGAGTTATCCCAAAGTTCCTTATTTACTTTGAGAAAATTATTTACTCACCACAACATAAGCTCAAAAGTTCAGTAGATTTCATGCTATGATACGATGATCCAAAAAAAAAAAATGCCTGTGGATTCAATTAGCTTCGCAGATGGCCACTTATATCCTTTCTTAAACAACCTGCACACAGTTAAACCAACAGACAAGACTTAAAATATTATTTTGTTGCCCCTGAGGGGAATCCATGGGACTAGTAAACAAGACATTCCCGGAGGAATACAATGCAAATGCAGTTTCTGTAAAATTGTTTTTTGCCCAAGTCAGGATGACGTAGTGGAAAGGGAAGCAGCTTTGGAACCAAGAAAACTTGGGTTCATATCCTGCCGTAGACACATCCCAGCTGTGGAACACTGGGCAGGTGCCTTAGCCTCTTAGTGCTCTAGGTCAGTGGTATTGAACTCAACTATAAAAACCAAAGCCAAGCATCTCTGCGAGTCTCATTTTTACTTTTTGTTTTAATGTAATGGAATCTATATTTTCTTGTGTTTTTATTTATTTTGTTAAGTATTTCCTGATTACATCTGAATCTGTTTCAATAGCATTCAGGAGTGTTGTGGGCCACATTTGGCACCACCCCTCTAGAGAGTTCTCCACGACTGTGAATGGCAGAGAAGGTGCCCATCTGCACTGGCAGAGAAAATTTCTTTGCCAGAGAGTTCCCTATACCAATAAAATCATAGGCCATGTCCCTACCCTCTACAATTTACTATTCAATCTAGGCATCTTTCTGTGGAGAGCAAAAAGGGCACTGGACCAGAAATCAGAAGACACTAGTGCCCCTAGTCATCTGGCCACTTTTTTAGGTGATCTCAAGCAAGTCATTTAATATTTCTGAGCCTCAGTTTCCTGATCTGATCTAAAATGGGGATTCCCCCATACTTCACAGGGTTGACTGACTTTTCGAATGAAGTTCTAGCCCTAGAACTGGAAGGAAATTTACAAGGCACCTTGTTGAAATCTACCTGATGATATATCAATCTCTTCTATTTAGCATCTCTGGAAAATGTTCCTTTAACTTCCACTTCAACATGTCCAGTGACAGAAAATTCTGTACATTGTTTCATAAATAAATCATTTAAAAAAATCAGACATACTAATACTGATCCTGTCTTTAACCCATCCTACTAGGTTGTCATTTTTGTCTTTTAATACAAAAGGAGGGTGTTTCTTTTCTTTGATTACAATGAAGACCCTATTAGGTAGATTTATGGGAGAACCTGGAAAACATTTGAATGGGATGAGAAGACCTAAATGATCTGCAATTCACACTGTTGGAGAATAATAATAGGTAACATTTACATAGTGCCTACTACGTGCCAGGCACTGTGCTATGTGCTTTACAAATATTATTAGATCTTCCCAATAACTCTGTGAACTTAGTGCTACTACTATCTCTATTTTCCAGATGAGGAAGTTGAGGCAAATAGTGGTTAAGTCACCTGGCCCAAGGTCACACAACTAGTAAGTATATGAGGTTGAATTTGAACTCAGGTCTTCCTCATGCTGTGCCACCTGGCTGACGAAAATCAATGAGATCATGGATCTCAAAAGATGGATCCCAAAGATGGAACTGAAAAGAAGCACTGTTGGGATAAAACCTCACTTTTGTGCCTATGGCACACTCGCAGAATTGCAGGATTTCAGAGTTAGAAGGTTTTTTCACAGAGGCTATCCAGCCTGACATGTACCTGAAAAGAATCTTCACTATCAAGCCCCCAGGAAGTGGTCACCCAGGCACCTAAAAACCTCTGAGGAGGAGCAGTTTATGATCTCCCCAGGCAGCCTGTTCCACTTTTGCAGCTTTAATGATTTAGGAGTCTTCCTTGACATCAAGTCTACATTCTGCATTCTGGGACCAAACAGCCCAGTCCCTCTTCCATATAATAGCCCTCTAAATATCTGAAGATACTTTATATATAATTATAAATTATATACATATTACAAATAATTGTATACATTTTATTTTGGTTTGGTCATTTCAGTTGTGCCTGACTTTTCATGACCTCATTTGGAGTTTTCTTTGGCAAAGATATTGTAATGATTTGCTGTTTCCTTCTCCGGCTCATTTTACAGGAGAGGAAACTGAAGTGACTTGCCCAGGGTTACACAGCTAGTGTCTGAAGTCATATTTGAGCTCAGGTTTTCCTGACTCTAGGCTGGGTGCTCTATTCACTGTACCACCTAGCTGCCCACATATATATTACAAATAAAATGTTATTACATATATCATACATGCAATTAGTTGGAGCAATGGATAGTGCTGGACACTGAGTCAGGAAGACCTGAGTTCAAATATGACCCCAGATCCTTACTAGCTATGCGAACCTAGGCAAGTCACTTAACTGTTGTCTGTCTCAGTTTCCCCAAATGAGGATAATAGTATCTACCTCCAGGGATGTTATTAGGATCAAATGAGATAGCATTTGTAAAACACTTTACAAACCTTAATGCTCTACATACGTAGGAGCTATTATTATAATTATGTGTCTCCCTCCTCTACCCAAAATCTTACCTTCTAAATATTCATTCCCAGGTCTTTTAACCAATTCTTATCCATATCCAGCATGAACTTAAGGTCTTTTACTATTCTGATTGTCCTTTCAACCCTATCCCACTGATCACTGGGAGCTATGATATTCACACATGTTACAATGCCATAGTGTACGTAGTCTTCAACATTTGTGCTAAATCCACTATAAAGTATCCATGGAAAGACAGACAAGAATCATACAGAATGGGAAGGCAGAAAGGGCTTGTGGTCTGTCTGGGTACATCCACTCTACATGAGTGAGTCCTGAGCCAGAGAGGGCTAAGGAATGGAGGGATTGTATCATTGGAAGGAATATGAGAGGTCACCTTTTATGGCATTAAGAAATCCCTTCTATAATATTCCTGATAAAAGGTTATCTGGTCTTTGCTTAAAATCACCTTGCTTTTAAGAATTTGCCAACATGCCTTAGCTGCTATCTCCCTCCATTCCTGAGTCTTGTTCTCTCATGGGTGAGTTCCTCCTAGAAACTATTTTGAGTTAGGACTCAGCACACTTGGTTCTCTGGGCTTTGTCACCATTTTCCTAGAGGAGGACCTTCCCAGCCTCCCTCTCAGTTTCTCACCTCCCTTTTATGGGTTTCATTCCTACATTGGAATGCAAGTTCCTTAATACCAGGGACTGTCTTTCTTTTTAAATGTATTTTTATTCTTAACATTTTCAACAGTACTCACCAAATAGAAAACAAATAATAAATGCTTGCCTTCTTGGACAAAGTCCCTATACCAATGAAATAATGGAACAGTCCATGTATCAGTGACTGACAGCACAAGTGGGAATATACAAAAGACACATGACTCTCATTCCCCTGAAAGACCAAAAAGAGGTTTCAGTTTCAATTTGCCCACTCATCAATTTCACAGATATTTATCTATGTCTTGCTTCTATAAGAATTATGGAGAGAATTGATTCTGACAAAATATGGTGTATTATTCACGGAACGTTGCATACCCATGCAAATTTGTATTTTTTCTTAAGCACAACATGTAAGAAATGTGGGGAGGGGCAGCAGTATGTAGGGATTCAATTAGCTTTGCAGATGATCACTGGTCTACTTCCTAAAACCAATTTTTACATGACTAAACCTAGGCTTCAAATTTAATTTTTAAAAATTACCCCTGAGAGGACAACACTGCCTTGGGAAATGTTTAGTACTCACAGCTGGCACTGTAATTCCTTTGGATTTGTAAAAATATGTCCAAAACCATTCCTCTAAGCACTCCAGCACAGAAGGCAGCTTTCAAATGAATCCTGTTCAGTAATGAGTCTTCAGACCCTTGTACCTTGCTGGAAAAAAATGACCCATTGAAATGCTGTTCACCTTACATTACTGAGAGTACTTATGGGAGAAATTCCCTGAATGCTCAAAGCTCTTTCTCAGCAGAAGTGGTTTTCCTCAAGAATACAGAATTCTTAGATGAGAAGCTGGGGTGGAGAGGAATCCATTAATGTTCAACAGAAACCAGGTCTGAGGTTAGTAAAGAATGTTGGGTGCTTAGAACATCAATTGTGGTAACAGAAGAATCTCAAATAGTTCCTTCACAAAACATTACACCACCCAGACCTGGGAAACTTGGGAATTCAAAACTATTACCAGAGAAGGAGACAAAATTATTTATTCCAACAAAGAGCTGTGTGTCACACACTGACCTGTGAAAATTTTTTCCCCCAATCTGAGGTTTCAATAAAAAAAGGGTCTAATTTTTCATTTCTAACTTTTTTTTTAATCTAAAACTAATCCAAGGATGAGAACACTAGAAATTTAGCGCACAACTATTTCTGTGGCTGCAGTGTGGTAAAATAGAATGACTTAGGAGAACCAAGTTTGAATCTGATTCTATTAAAATTATGTGATTGTGGGCAAATTTTCTCATTCTGCAACACAGGCAGAATAAGGCTTTCATTGACTATCACAGAAGCAGCAGGGTGGTGTAGTGAACTGAAAGCTACCACAAGGGCAGCTAGGTGGTGCAGTGGATAGAGCACCAGTGCAGAAGTCAGGAGGACCTGAGTTCAGATCTCACCTCAGACACTTGACACTCAGCTGTGTGACCTTGGGCAAGTCACTTAACCCCAATTGCCTCATACTAGGTCATCTCCAAGTCATCCTGATGAATATCTGGTCACTGGATTCAGATGGCTCTGGAGGAGAAGTGAGGCTGGTGACTTGCACAGCCCTCCCTCACTCAAAACAACATCAAGTGCAAGTCATGTCATCATTTCTTTGATGGCATGGTCTTCTTCGGCAACAAAGGGCGAACACACACCCCATCTATAAAAGGGCTATAATAGTATCCACCTACCTACCAGAGTTGTTGTAAAAATCAAATACATTACAAATTATTTGTAAAGTGCAAAGTACAGCGTCCAGTAAATAATAGATGCTTAATAAATGCTTGTGTCCTACCTCATGGTATTTTTGTGACGATCAGTTTTTGTAAGACTTAAAAAGAGCTGCATAAATGTGGTTTTTGAATAATAAGTATATGGAATTACTAGCCTTCTGCACCCAAACACCTACACACAAATACAAGTGCCAGAATGAACCTTCTAGATCTAGTCCAACCCTTCCATTTTAAAGATAAGCAAAGTGAGATCCAGAAAAATGAGGTGAGGTGTCCAAAGTCTCACAGGTAGGGATCTTCTGGCTCCAAATCCGGGGCTCTTTCTTCAACTCCATGATGCTATACTGTCCTTTCTTCCTCTTCCACATACCACCTCCTGTTCTACATCCATTTGGATGTTCTAACTCACCAGCTCCAGTGCAGGAGGTTAATACTGACAAGGAAGGTTGCATGTTGTTCGGTTCAATTTACAGCTTAGGTACAATGGGAGATCAGGTAACAGTCACTGCAATCCTACTTCACCCCTCATCTCTTTGCTTTCTCTTATGCCTCCCAACCCTAGACTCTCAATAGCCATGTTTCCTTCCTTCCTTTACTCCTTTCTCCGCCCCCCCCCCCCACGTCCCCTTCCCAACCCACCTACCCCTTCTCCCAGGTGTGGGAGAATGGCGCCCACCTGGAAAGAGACCACATGGAGCTGCCGAGCGCGCAAAAGGCCCGCATCGTTTTCTTACCTAAGCCTTGGACCTGCCTCCCTCTCGTCTCTGTCTCACCTCCTTGTCACTCGGAATCCTCCTGCTCGCCTGCTTTTCTGCCTTCCTCCCCCACCGATTCCCAGGTCTCCCTCCTGACCTCGCTAGAGTTTCTCTCTTTCTCACGCCCCACAGTTTCCTTGCTACCCACGTGCAGGGCACACCCTCCTGCGGGACCGTGGGCTTCTGCTCTTCTGCCTGGGTTTAGCACCTGGTATAGCTTACGAGGTGTAAACATGCCCTTCCTCTGCAAGGAAGGTGCCCTGGGGCAGGAAGACTGACTGGTTAGACCCGTCTAGCTGGGACGAGAAAAGTGACCACGGTGTAGGTGACTTCGGTCCTATCTGAAAGCTTTCCCTCTCCGTGTGCCCTCCTAATTCTGGCAAAGGTAGCGGAGAAGGCAGAAGAGGGGTAGGAAACCGCGCTGGGAAGTGGTGGGGATAGGAGATGTTGTCCAGGCAGCCAGGCTAGAGAGGGAAGAATGGAAGGGCATCTCTCTGCCCAAGGCTTTGGCTCATGAAAAGTCATTAACAGAACGTGAGAAGAAACCAGATCGAGCACTGGTTGCTCAAACTTGTCTCTTGTTCTCCACCTCTCCTCCATTCAATACAATTTTCTCCCCTAATTTCTTCCAAATCCTCTCCTGCCATCGCATAATCTCAGAGCAGGAGGGAATCTTAGAGACCATCTAATATGACCCAATCTGACCAAGAGTCTGTACTACAATATTCTTGAAAAGTGGTCTCCTTGCCTCTATGAGAAACATTTCCAGTGAGGGGAACCTACTAAGGCTGCCATTTGGGTGGGTTTGCTGGGGAAAATTTCCTTATACCAGACCTGAATCTCCCTTTTTGCACCTTCTAAACCTTTTTCCTACTCTGTCTATTCTGGCCACCTAATTCCTTATTTGTAGAGGCCTCCCTCCTTCCCCTTACTCCTTCCTAGAGTATCTGTAGTTTAACGGGACCTAATGTCTTAAACAAAAAGGATGAAGCTGAAAGGGTGATATTGGGGGTAGTGTATAGGAAGCAAATCCAGGGTTAGGGAATCTACAGCCTCAAGGCCACATATGTGTGTGGCCCTTTGACTGAATCCCTAGGATTTATTTTGTGAAGGATTTATTCTGGATTCAGTCAAAGGGCAGCACTTGAAGACCTAAAGGGCCACATGTGGCCTTGAGCCCACAGATTCCCCATCCTTGAAAGACTTTGAAGAGAATAAGTGATCTTAGAATTGCTGACTGTGAGATTTGGAAGGGACCTCTCTGTCCAGCTCATTCCCTAAAATCGGTCCCAACAGTAGCATACATAGTACACACACACACACATATATATAAATTTCATATATAAAAATATTATATTTTGCATAATTACAACTTCAAATGGTGAGAATTCATATACATGCAACCATTTCACAATATTCATTAGTTGTGCTAATCTGAAACTAGCTGAAAATACAAAGTAAATACGAGGTAATTGAGGAGGGGCTGTAATAACTGGGGGAATTTAGAAAGGTCTCTTGAGGAAGTGGTATTTGATCTGAGCATTCCAAGATGCAGAGGTGAGAATGAAGAACATTTTCGGTAGGGTGGAAAGTTTATAGAGAGGAAAAGAGATGAGAGATGGTTTATTGTGCATGAGGAACATCAGACAGACTAGTTCAGCTGAGCCACTGTGTTTGTGAATAATGTGTGAAAGGTTTGGAAAGGTAGGCTGGAGGTAAACCTTTATATATTCAGCCTTAGTCTCTCAAGTTCCAGCTCCATGTTATCCATTGGTTGAGGAGACTGAGGAAGAACATTCAGACAGGTCGAGAACAAGGAAATAACGGTGCTGAGAAAACTGAAGAGGCACATTTGGAAGTTAGGATGGAAGTAAGAACTGAATGTGGCAAGGATTTTATCTTGTTCCATTCAGAATCATAGACAGAGATATAGTAATCCAATCTGTGGGAACAAGTGGGTTCACTGATGGGAAGTGTAGAGAGAGGAGAAGGCCTGGGACGGAGTCCTAGGGTACAAACATGCAGAGATATAGAACATGGATGATGATACAGCAAAGGAAAAGGAAAAAGCATGGAAAAAAAGAGCCATGATGGCAGTTTCATGAAAACCTAGGGTAGCAAGACTATTCAGCAAAAGAAGGCGGTTCAGCAGTATTCACCACTGTAGCGAGGTCAAGAAGGATGAAAAATGAGAAAAAGTCATTGGATTTAGGAGCAAAGAGATCGTTGGTGTCCTTGGAGAGAGCAGGGTCAGTCAGGTAGAAAGGTCAGAAAACTACAGCTCTTCTTAGTTGTGCTTTTAAAAAAATTTCTTATACATCGTTGTTAATGAATGTAGTTTTTATATTTTTTTGTTCTGAAATTAATGGGAACCAAAAAAACCCCAAACATTTCAACATAGAAAGTAGAACAGTAAAACCAGTGTATAAAATAAAAACTATTACATGCGGTTTATTTTTAAAAAAGAAGAAAATTTTACATTCACAATTGTTCTGCTTATCTACGTTTTCTTCTGAACATCGCTCTGTCCTCCATTTAAAAGCATGTTTCAAAAACACTTTTTTTGAGGGGGCAACTTTTATTGTTATCTCTCCTGTACACTTCCCCAAATTAAAAAAAGCCATAATCCTGATAATAAACAAGCAGTCGAGCAAAATAAACCAACACATTTGCCTTGTCCAAAAATGTCTGTCTCATTATGCACCTTGGGCCCATCACCCCCCGTCAGCGGGTGGGTATCATCTATCCTTTGGAATTGGGTTGGTCATTGCGTCACTCAAGAGTTCTGAAGTCTTTTAAAGTTGTTTGTATTTAAAATATTGTTGTTTCAATATAAATTGCTCTCCTGGTTCTTAGTTGTTTCTCCTCCCAAATGTATGCATTAGTTATACAATATATAGTAGCTATAAAATATGATATTCATTCAATTAAGGTTTTCATCTGTCAGGTACCTACTATGGACAGAGCACATAAAGAGACATAAAGATAGAGTTCTTCGTTTCTAAACCTAGCAGAGAGCAGGTGCCATGGCCCTCTTCCAGGTTCTCCCTAGGAGAGTGGGTTGAGAAAAGACAAACAGAAGGGGGAAACTAAGGGCCAATTATATAACCCTCTTACTGACTATCCCCTTCATTGACTGTACTTAATTCTTTCCTTGTCTGGCTTGTCATAATTAAGTTGTAAGATCACAGGGTATGGATTAAGTCTGGAAAGAATCTTTTTTGGCATGAGTTGTTTGTTTTTTTTTTAATTCACTGTCTTGGAAGAAAAAATTCCAGAAACTATCAAAATGACCAACTAATAAGTCATACAGATCATTTTAACTACCCTGGAAACCACCCCACAAGAGAATGTCAGTTTGCTATGGCTGATTGGCTGCAAATTACAAAAAGGGAGACTTCTGGGACCAGGGAAGGGGCCTGTCAAATAAAAACGGTGACTTTCATCAAAGGCCAGGCATAGAAGTAATTAGAGGCTATCGTTTGGTTCATTTTATGGTTCATTAACTTTATTTTTAAAGATAAGGTTGTTTGTGGTCAGTGTGGATCGGTGTGCTAATCTCTTTCCTTTGGCCACAGTCTGTCTAAAGAAATCTGAGCAGCCTTGAAATGAATTACTGATCTCTGAGCGTTAGCACTTCAGGTAATATGATTTGTCCCTGACAGTGATTTCTCTTCTGTGTGGCTAATGACAGCAGAGGTAAAACCTCTTTTGATGGGTTTATTCAAGTATTATTCATACTTGAGTAATCTTTGACTAATATAGACCCAAAATCCCAGACAACTTCAGTTTACAAAAGAAATAGCTAACCTCCAAAAAGAGAAATTAAACTCTGAATGTTCATGTAGCTATATAGCTTCTTTTCCCTTCTTGGTACATCACTGAATTCTAGCATTAAGGATTAGTCATTTTCCAGAGGACCAGATTAAAAAAGGTAAATATCGGACAACGCATATGTTGAGATTCATTACTTGAAGTACATGAACATTCTGCTTATGGCTTCCAGGATAGTTTACCTGTACTTCCTTTGTTAAAAACTTAAAGGTGTATCATTTGTTTGCTTTGGGGAGGAGGACTTGGGGGCAGAGTAGTGAAACAGAGAAAGGCAAGTGATTCTCTCTCCTGAGGGACTCTTTTTCACTTATATAACAGAATTTGGTTGTCTATCATCCCAAAGAGTCTTTCTTCTCCCTCCACTCCAAATCTAGTACGGGATTTGCTGCAGAAAATGTTTAATTCCATATTTCACTTCTCAGTAAACAAGTGCTGTTTCAAATACTAGATTTCATATGCTGGGCCAACCCCTCCACTTGTACCTTTGATCCCATTCCCTCAAATCTTCTTTGCAAGAATCATCTCTAAACTTCATGTCTGACTACTTCTCAGATGGCTTTGATAGATCATCATCCATGGATGTCACCTCTTCTCTCTCTCTCTCTCTCTCTCTCTCTCTCTCTCTCTCTCTCTCTCTCTGTCTCTCTCTGTCTCTCTCTGTCCCTCTCTGTCTCTCTCTCTCTGTCTCTCTGTCTCTGTCTCTGTCTCTCTCTCTCTCTCCTCTCTCCCAATGATTTTATCACCTCCCCTGGGTTCAGTTCTCATCTCCATGTTGATGACTACCTAAGTATCTATCCACTTCTAGTTTTTGCAGAATTCCAGTTCCACATCAATCATTGCCTACTGGACATTTCTAACTGGATGACTTTTCTGTTCAGAGTAAGCACTTATGTTTGAAACAGAAATCATTAGTTTTCTCCCAAAACTTTCCACTTCTCCTAACTTCCCTGTTTCTGTCAATGGCATTATGTACTTCTAGTTACCCAGGGTAACAACCTCAGAGTCACTGACAACTCTTCCTTGTTCAGTTATTCATTATGTAATATACAATCAGTTGATGCAGCTTACTGATTCCACTCTACAGTATCACTCACATCTGTCTGTTCATGCCACAACCCTCCTCATCACTTCTCCTCTGGACTATTTCAATAGTTTCCTTACAGATCTCTTTTATTCAAGTCTTTCCTTTCACCAATCTGTCTTTCACACAAATGCCAATGTGCTATCCCTAAAACATAGGGACTGTGCTGCTCCCCTGCTCAAAAAGCCTTAGTGGCTCCTATTCCCTCCATGATAAAATACAATGGTCTTTAAAGCTTAGTTCACTACATATTTGAGAAATAAAACCTTTATCAGAGAAACTTGTTCCTAAAGAATTTCCCCCAGCTTCCTGCTTTTCTTCTAATTTTACCAACATTGATTTTATTTATGCAAAAACTTTTCAGCTTTATGGAATCAAAATTACCCATTATATTATTTCATGTGAACCTTTCTACCTTTTTGTTTGGTTATGAACTTTCCTTCTATCCATAGATCTGATAGGCAATTTCTTCCAGGCTCCACTAATTTTCTTATGATATCACCCTTCATATCAAACCATGTACATATTTTGAGCTTATCTTGGTATACTGTGTGAGATGTTGGTCTATGCCCAGTTTTCACCAAACTACTTCCCAGTTTTCCCAGCAGTTTTTGTCAAATAATGAGTTCTTGCTCTGATAGCTAGTATCTTTAGGTTTATCAAACATTACGTCACTGTGTTCCTTTGCTTCTGATACTGTTCTCTTGATCAGCTCTTCTATTTTTTATCCAGTACTAAATTGTTTTTGATGATTACAGCTTTGCAGTATAGTTGGAGGTCTGCACTACTAGGCCTCCTTTCCCATTTAAAAAAATGATTCCCTTGACTTTTTGTTCTTCCACATGAATTTTGTTATTATTTTTTTCTAGCTCCATAAAGTAGTTAATTGGTAGTTTGATTGGTATGGTGCTGAATAAGTAAATTAATTTAGGTAGTATTGACATTTTTATTATATTGGACTACCCATGAGCAGTTATTTTTCCAGTTATTTTGATCTGTGTCTGTGTGAAAAGTATTTTGTACATGCTGAAGGATTTCTTTACCTTGTTTTCTTCCCTTTCTGTTTATTCTGAACTTTGATTCATAGTTTTTATACCTGTTTAATATCTTCTTGAGTCTCTTTATGTTATTCGTAGCATTAAAGCTTCTGAGGTACCATCTTTGAGCTCCCACTTGTAGCCAGTTTCTGTGCCTTTGTAGATCTTGATCTCTCAACCCTTTTTTTCCTTGTTATGCCTCACTCTGAAAAGTGTCAATTCATAAGGAAAATAATAAGGATAGAGGCATTTCTCCATCATAGAAATTACCCTGTGTCTCAAATTTTTCAGTCTAAGTCCGATCTCTTCCCTTTCCATAATGGTATTCCTTCCCATTTGCCATGCAGTTTCCTTTTCTGGACCTGTGTCTTTTCACTCTTCTGATTGGAAATTGCTTCTACGCCAATTTCTCTTCTCTTGAGGCAGGTTATTATTGAGGAAGTAGTATATCGGTGCAAAAATACTTACCCAATTATACCCTTTGTGAGGTCCCCACCTCCCATTCCAGGTTTGTATTTCTTCCCCCATGGAAATATTCTTCAGTGGGACCCCTTCCTGGGGTCGAATTGAAATTCCCATTTGTTCCCTCTTTCAACCCCTTACTTTTGCTGCCTCTCTAATTTTCTTGTAAGCTCTTCTTTCCGATAATTACTGAGAAACTTTAGAAGTTATCACTGTTGACTCTTGGACTTGATTAGGATACATCACACATTCTCTCCTATAGTCCACCTCCCCTTTGCACATTTATTCATCCTTTCACTCTGTAATGTAGTCATATAAAATACATTGATTCACCCGTAGGGGAGTTGTAGTATTTATGGTATCTAGGTATTCTAGGCCTTCACTATCATTCTATTTTTTTAAAAAAATTCCATTTTCATCATTATCTAATCCTCATGTACTTAAAAAAAATCTTTTAATGGCCCCTTATTGTTTTAGTCATGTAGGGAAGTTCAGAGGAGAAGTAGGTTTGAGGGGAAAGATAATGAGCTCTTTTTTGGAAAAATCAAGTTCTAGAAGTCTCTGGGATATCCAATAGGTAGCTGGCTATACAGGACTAAAACTTCGGGGAGACACTAAAGATGGACATGTAAATGGAGTTATCTGTGTAAAGAACATAATTAATCCTATAGGAAGTGATGAGATAACAGTGAGAAAATGTATAGAGAGAAAGAAAACAGTTCAGGAGAGAACCTTAGGGTAGACTCACATTTAGATTGCATAAGGTAGCCGATGGAAAGTGCTTTGCAAACCTTAAAGGGCTATATAACTGTTAGCTATTAGTAATATTAACATTAGTTAGGAGATATATATATATGTATATATATATGTATACATATATATGTAAGATGTTATGAAGTTAGAAGTGGCAGGATGTGCATTCAGTCCTTCGCTTTATGCTGGCAACTCTGAAAATCTTCTCTCTCTAGCTTTGCAGTCTTATATTTCCAACTGTGTATCTCCATTTAGATATATCTTCTGGAATATCCCACCATAATCTCAAGCTCAAAATGTTTGAAATGGAACTCATGAGGGGATTCCCAGATAAAAAGCACACATGATATGATCTAGAGGAGCCCAGATCTCCCACAAGTGTTTCTCCCAGGTTCTAAAAATAGGAGGGTGGAGACAAAATGGTGGAGTGAAAGATAGCATTTTTGCCTAGCTCTCCAACACATGCCCCCATAATTCTTCCATCTCCTAGAGATGTTATACAACTCAAACTGGGGAAAGGAAGGTGGGTGCTATCAAATGTTCTTCACATACTAGGTGTTTTTGGCAGTGTTGTTGTTATTACTGTAGACATAAAACTGCTTGTTGAACCGTATCATTAAGAAAACGCAAACATTGATATTTCTGTAAATAATCAGAAAAACTAACAGCAAGCAGTCTCTATGAGTGAAATCATGTGAATTAATTACAAAGTACACAAAAACAGAGGAGGATCCATTGCCTGACTTTTCAACAACCTAGAAAATGTACCTAATTGAATTGTGAAAACCAAGAAAAAGTCACAGTAAGTAATTTTCCTAGCCCAGGGCAGCAGAGGAAGATAGAAAGAGAAGACTTTGGTCAATGGGGTGGGAATTGGCCAGGAGAACAGCAGCAGCAAGGCCACAAGGGATGAAAGCAGCAGTGGGCTGAGGTGTCTACAGTGGCCTCAGTAGTGAGGAGCAGTCCAATGCCCAATGATGATAAAGACACTGAATACCTGGGCACTCCTGTTCTAACACTGGACCCAAGAATTTATGCCATCTGGCAGCTCTGTTATACATTACCCAGTGGCAGGACTGCGTCAAGATGGTTGGCAATGGCTCAGGATGCAGTGGATGACCTTTGCTTCTTTGGGATGTCTAACCAAGCTCTAAGCTCTCCACATCGCCTGCTTTAGCTGCCTTCATGGCCATTGGAACAAATTGTTCTCATCCTCCCATTCCACCAGAGGAAGTCTTCACATGCTTGGGGTAGACATCCCCCTAACTCACCAGTAGGTTTGAGACCCATTCGTTACCCTCAACCTGGTTTGGTCCATCTGCAGAAATGGTTTACTGGGTGTGGCTGCTGGCCATGCTGCAGTTTCTTGGAGCCACAGGTAAGAGTTGAGTGGAACAGGTGAACACCAAAGGTGGAAAGAGCCCCGAAAAGGGCTCATCAACCATGACACCAAAGGTACTGGTCCTCTTTGAACATGCCCTACACTCTAAGTTAATATTCCCATTCATCAAAAGTGCTGCCCCCAAGGCAAAATGACTACCAGAAGAATTAATGTCCACAAATTAGAGCTCTTCTCTGAGCATGAACAGTTTGTTGCTAACTTGGAGAGAAAGTTGAGCCAACACATAGATGGTACCAGTGGAGCAGAAAAGGAGGGGGCAACTTTCAGAGATTTGGTGTACAACACTGCATTTGCTCATCTGAGTCAGAACACTCACAAAAAGTTTGATGAAAATGATGGGGAAATTCAGAAGCTGCTAAATGAAAAATGAGGGCTCCATAGGATATACCAGCAGGATAGTTCATCCACCTTTAAGAAGACAGCATTTAATTCCATCAAAAGCAAAGTACAAGCAAAACTTAGAGAGATACAGGATTCCTGGCTCAGTAAGAAGGCAGATGAAATTCAGTTTTATGCTGATAGTAACAATCCAAAGCACTTTCATGAATCCCTGAAAGCGATTTATGGACCAAAAACCTATAGTGTATCGCAACTCCTCAGTACTAATGGAGCCACATTGATTAGTGATAAGGACATGATCCTAGAGAGATGGAATGAACACTTCCATAGTGTTCTCAACAGACCATCATCAATCAATGCTGAGGCCATTAACCTTTTACCTCAGGTTGTAGTCAATCCCTCCTTAGCAGATCTTCCAATTGAAGAAGAAGTTTTCAGGGTCATTAGACTCCTTTCATGTGGCAAAGCACTTGGTGCTGATTCTATTCCAGCTGAGATTTTCAAGGTAGGGGGACCATTGCTCATACAAAAGCTGACTGAAATTTTCCAGGTTATATGGCAAGAGGAAGTTATCCCCCAGGAGTTCAAGGTTGCCTCCATTGCCCATCTCCATAAAGGTAAAGGGAATAAATTGTTCTGTGACAATCATGGGTGTGTGTCTCTCTCTCTTAGTCATTGATGGCAAAATTCTTGTTAGAGTCATCCTTAATAGGCTGATTCTTCACCTGGGAAATGGTCATATACCTGAGAGCCAGTGTGGTTTCAGAAAGGGCTGAGGAACAGTCTATATGGTATTTGCTGCTGAACAACTCCAGGAAAAATGCCAGGAGCAGAACAGAGGTCTGTATACAACATTTTTAGATCTGACCAAGGCCTTTGACACTGTTAGTCATGAGGGCTTATGGAAAATTGTGCTAAAATTTGGTTGCCCAGAGAAGTTCATCAGTATTGTACATCAATTTCATGATGGCATGTTTGCCCAGGTTCTTGTGCCTTCCCAGTCACCAATGGAGTGAAACAGGGCTGTGTGCTTGCTCCCATGTTTTTTAATATGATGTTTTCAGCCATTTTGTCAAATGCTTTCAATGAGGATGAACATGGCTTCAAAGTCAACTACCACACTGATGGTAAGTTCTTCAATTTGAAAAGGCTAGAAGCCAAGACCAAAGTGTAGGGAGTGTTGATACATGATTTTCTGTTTGCAGATGATTGTGCACTCGATGCAGCCTCTGAAGCTGAGATGCAATAAAGTATGGATCAATTCTCTGCTGACTGTGCTAATTTTGGCCTAATAATTAACACCAAGAAAACACAGGTGCTCCATCAATCACCACCACACCATCCATATGTGGAATGGAGAGCAAATGGAGAAGTTTTGAATGCTGTGGATAAGTTCACTTTCCTTGGTAAGTGATGTACCAGGGATGTACACATTGACAATGAGGTTGATGCACACATTGCCAGAGCTAGCTCAGTGTTTGGTATGGGAGAGAAGAGGTATTAGACTGACTACCAAACTGAAAGTCTGCAGAGCTGTTGTGCTGACTTCATTGTTGTATGCCTGTGAAACATGAACAGTCTACCAGTATCATGACAGGAAACTGAATCGTTTCCATTTGAACTGTCTTAGAAAGATTCTGAGGATCACCTGGCAAGAAAAAGTACCAGACACTGAAGTTCTTGTTTAAGTTGAACTGCCAAGCATTCAAACTATGCTTCAGACAGCGCAAACTCTGATAGGTTGGCCATGTTGTTTGATGCAAAATGTACGCTTGCCAAAAAGACTATTTTATGGAGAACTCACATGAGGCAGGTGATCACATCGTGGTCAGAAGAAGCGATACAAGGACACTCTCAAGGTCTCTCTCATGAACTCTGGATTTGACTGTGTAACATGGGAGACACTGGCATAAGACTGCTCAGCATGGCATGCCCACATCAGAAAGGGTGCTGTGCTCTTTGAGCAAAGCAGAATTGAGACAGAACAAAGTAAAGGTAGGATGCCCAAATTTAGAGTATCCACCCCAAATATTCACACAGGCTATTTATGTCCAATCTGTGGTAGAGCATTCTGAGCTCTTATTGGTCTGATCAGCTACAGTTGGACACACTGAAACGTCACTTTATCATGGTGATGTCATTTTGGTCCTCTTCGAGAATGAAGGACAACAACTAACCATTCATTACCCAGTTTGGGGTTAGGGTTCCAGAATGGAGGGGAATAATCTCAGTCCTGAGGGAGCAGAGGCCCTGTTTGTGTAAAGCGCCATGAACAAGTTTCAAAAGCTTAGCTGTGAGGCTCTGAATCCAAGAGCTGAGTAGTGACTGAATTCTAACCTTCAGTCCTACACATAAACCTGGAATGGAATAAATCAGGACAGAAGACCAAAATCAAGGGGAAGCCAGCAGTTCAGTTACTCTGAACTTGCAGAACTGCCCAGCTGGCTAGTTGTTACTGAATCTAGCAGCAATCTACAGAAACTTAACTATACACAAGTCAACAGACCCAAGCCTGGGTCAGGGAAACTTGCAGAATACAAACCAGGAAGGCAGACCTCTTTCCAGGTTTCATGACTTTGAAAGCACCAAAAAGTTTCAGGCCCCCAGACTGAGCTGTGAAAGCTGCAGGACACAAAAGCTAGATGTTCAGGTCACAAATCTTTCATAGAGATGAACAGACCCAACAGTAACAAAGTCTGAAGTCAAAAAGGCAACTGGAAAAATGAGCAAACAACAATGAAAAAGAACCTGACCATACAAAGCTACTGTGCGGACAGGGAAGCTCAAAACTCAAACTCAGAAAAAGGCAATGACTTGAAAACATCCACAAGCAAAACTTCAAAGAAAAATATGTATCAGACATAAGCCTAACAATAATTCCTAGAAGGATTAAAGAGAGAAAGTCGAGCAAAAATTTTTTAAAAAATCAAATTAAGAGCAGTAGAGGATAAATTGGGAACAGAAATGAGAACTATGTAAGAAAATCATGAAAAGAGAATAAAGAGAGCTAGTAAAAAAGGCAAAAAATAAAGAAAAGAATAACTCCTTAAAAATAAGAATTGGCCAAGTGGACATCAAAAAACAATAAATCAAAGTCAAAAGATTGGAAAAAATAGAAGAAAATGTGAAATATCTCATAGCAAAAAAACCAAAAAACCCTAACAACAATTGCCCTGGAAAAGAGATCAAGGAGAGAGAATTTAAGAATCACTAGACCATCTGAAAACTATGAACAACAACAAAAAAGAACCTAGAATGATATTTCTTGCAATTACAAAGGATAACCTCCCACACACCTTAGAGTCAGAGGGCAAAGTAGAAATTGAAAGAATCCACTGGTCATCTCTTGAAAGAGATCCCACAGTGAAAATTCTTTGGAATATTTCAGCCAAAATTCAGAACTCTCAGATCAAATTGAAAATAATTGAAAGCATTCAAAAAGAAATAATTCAAGTACCATGGAGCCACAGTCAGAATCATACAAGATTTAGCAGCTACAACTATAAAGGAGTAGAGGACTTGAAATATGATATTCTGGAAGACAAAGGAGCTAGTATTACAAGTGAAAATAACCTACCAGGTAAAATGAAGTATAATCCCAAATGGAAAAAATGGATATTTAATGAAATATAAAACATTCAAGCATTTTTGATGAAAATACCACTGCAGAATAGAAAATTTGACATTCCAACACAAGACTCAAAAGAAACATTAAAAGGTAAACATTAGTCAGAAATCATAAGGGACTAAACAAGGGTAATCTGTTTACATCCTTATATGGGAAAATCATACATGTAATACCTCAGATCTTTATCATAATGAGGGACGTTCAAGGGAAGCTACTTACAGCAAGAGTAGGAGTGTGATTTTATTCTGTTGGGATGATCTCAAAAGAAGAATTCGCTGAGATAGGTGGAAGGAGTGAAAGAATGGGAGAAATTACCTCATTAAAATTCTAAAAAATATACCAGAAGTAACAATATTAAAGAAAACTTAATCAAAGTAGCTATGAGTCCCTCCATTCAGTCCAGAAGAGCATAAGAAGATTGCAGAAATCTCCAAAGGAAGAGGAGCAGAACCTAGCAACAATGCCCAGGGAACCTGGGACAGAGCTGTAGGAAGAAATAATGTTAGTACACTGTCCAAAACAATACACCAACCAGAAAGTCTTTTCTGGAGCTACCACAGGATATGGGTCCAGCTCAGCAGTTGGGCAGGAAAGCACTTGCAATATTGTGGGATACTTGCTACCAGCTAACTCAACAATATTTTTTGAGGGCCTATCAGGATCACACCAAGGGATGGAGCCTGTTCTCAGATAGATATTAAACAGGGAGGAGACAGAGAAGGAGTTAAAGTGAAGACCTGAAATGAGCCATCAGGAGATTCATCAAGAAGTCAGAGATTCCTGCAAAGAGTGGGGATTCTCTCCTCTTAGCTACCACATCCCACCAGAAACAGTGGGAACAAGACTAGAAAAAAAGGCAAGACCAAAGAAGACCTAGCCAACCCATCCAAGAGGTCAGGAGGGAACAGAATCTGTCCCAAGCTCAAATTCTTTTTTTCCCTATTGTACCATAATTTTATTTATTTTGTAAATATTTTCCAATTACTTGTTAAAATATGTAATATTTTATTTTTCCCCAATTACATGCTAAAATAATTTTTAAACATTTGTGTTTTTTTTTAAGTTTTGAGTTCCAAATTCTATCCCTCCTTCCTATTCTTCTCCCCTCCCAAAATGGTAGACAATCATATGTACATTACACGTGTGTAATTATATAAAATATTTCCCTATTAGTCATTTCGTATAAGAAGACTCAAGTTAAAAAAAAAAAGAATGAAAGAAAAACAATGCAAAATAGCATTGCCGAGAATAGCTAAGTCATTCACAGTTTTTCATTGTGCAATATTACCATTACTGTGTACAGTGTTCTCCTGGTTCTGCTATCTTCACTTCATGGACTTCACAATTCGTATAAGTCTTTGCAGTTTTTTCTGAAAGTATCCTGCTTGTCATTTCTTATAATACATGCAGTGTCACAATCACATACTACAGTTTGTTTAGCTGTTTCCCATTTGATGGACATATCCTCAATTATCAGTTCTTAGCCACCACAAATAGAGCTGCTATAAATATTTTTGTACAAATAAGCCCTTTCCTTCCCCACCCTGCCATTGCCCTTTTTTGGATGTCTCTGGGATTTAGATCTAGCTATGGTATTGCAAAATCTCCAACGAGGAGGTGGGCTTTGAACTGGACCTTGAAGGAAAAATAGATAATGCAAATGCAAGGATGGTAGTGAAACTCAGTGGCATTAATTTCCCTGAGTGTCAGTCTGTTTGCCATTGTATATTGCTAAGTAAATACATATAAACATGGCTCCTATGGAACAGCTGGTCTAGTGGTATGAGAGAATCCACAAAGGGCAAGTAGTAGGAGATAAAATTGGAGAAATGGTTTTAGTCAGATTCTGGAGAGCATTGAATACTAAGATCAAGAATCTAAGTTTTATCCTGGAGGAAATAAGGAGATTTTGAAAGTTTTTGAGGAGAGAAGTAATAGTCAGGTTAATCTGGTCTTGGTGAGAAGGACTTGGAATCCTGCCACCACCATTATAACATCTAAAGTCCTCAGCATACCAGTTGGATAGTCATTATACATGATGTCAAAGTAGTTTCCCTACAACGAAGGGCATAGTTTCAGGATCCATAGGAAGTGTTGAAATAAAATAAACAGAAAGTCAAACAGTGGATCCTTTGTTATTTCTTGTGCACTTTGTAATTAATTCACATGATTTCACTCATGCAGGCTGCCTGTTGCCAATTTTTTCTGATATAGAAATGTTTGAGCTTTCTTCATGGTATGGGTCAACAAGCATTTTTATTTCTGCAGTAATAACAGTAATAACAATAACTCTGCCAATAACACCCAGTATTTGACAGCATCTACCTTCCTTTCCCCATTTGAGTTGTACAACATCCCTAGGGGGTGGAACAGTTACAAATGAGGACAACTGAGGCTCCCAAGATTAAGTGACTTGCTCAAAATGGGATGGCCAGTAAGTGGCAATCCTGGGATGAGAACTCAAGACTTCTGTTTGTCTGAGTAGATACTCTTCATAAGACCTTTTCCACCCATGAATTTATTTGTTGGTTTTGTTTGAAAGCCAACAATGAGGTGGCAAGGAACTATCTTTGAGTCACCAGCTAGGGTGACTGTCTTATTTAGGGTAGGGCAAGCTTGATTTATGTCAGGCTTGATTGAAGCCCGATGTGACTGTTCCTTGCTATGGCAACCTACATTCTGAATTATTCAAACTCAGGCCATTTTAGTTTAGTTTCCAAATTTATTGCCCTATTACCAGCTCTCTGTTGCTCATGCCCTATTTGGATGAGTCACTCTGACCTAGAGAATTGATCTTCACTCTAAATTAGCTAAGACCTTGAGACATTGTTAGTTACTGTGTTTGCAGCTGGGGCTGGAGTCGGGGCCCCAGCATCATGATTTGTGATTTGGAGAGAGCTGGATAAGGTCCCTGGCCATCTCATCCTTCAATATATAAAACAGGATGAAGGGAGCGAGGCTCTCTTTGGTTCCTTATTATAGGATCTGAGCTGGTTCTTTTAAACTGCTCTATTACCTACCTCCATCTTCATTCCAAGAACTGTGTTTAAACAGCCATCCTTATTCTAGCCTGATAAAATGGGCTTATCTGTCATTCATCCAATGGAATAAATACCATCACTGCCCCTGGATCAGCTGGGGGGAAAATAGATAGATGATACAAACCAGCCATGAGCTGTTCCTTGGAATGATCTTTGATTACTCACTACCATGCGTGAGGCAGCGAAAAGAGAACTAGATTTAGAGTCAGAGGGGTGTCTTTCAAATCCTAACTCTGCTACTTATAGTGATATGACCTTGAACTGAAGACCTTTTGGGACCACAGTTTCCTCAGTTTCCTCAAATGAAAAGGTTCTACCAAATAGCCTCTAAGTTGCTTTCCAGGCCTGAAACTCTGATCCTATAACTAATCAGATACCAAATCTGCTGATTCTTCCTTCTAACATCTCTTACAGGCTGCTTAGAAGATTCATTAAATATTACATTTTTAAGTGTCTCCAACTCTATCTGGAGTAATTCAGGAGTGTAAGGCTTTTGTTTGATTTTAAGTTTGCACAAAACTTCAAAAGCCACATCTAAAGAGATAAAGAAGATGTAGCCATATCTTACAAGTAGAAATCTGAATTATGTCTCATCTTGGGGTGACCCAGAATTTCTTCTTCTTTTCCCTTTTCCTTCCAACACTACCACAAGGCAAGAGCTGCCTCAGAGTAAATGCAACAGTGGCATCCTGTGGCCCATTCAGTGAATGGCAGGCATGCATCAAACCTGCGGCTTTGTGGGCAGCTGGCTCTGGGGCTTCTGTGTCTGTGTCACCAGCATCCACGCCCCTTAGAAGCCAGGAGGCATCTCCCAGCGGGGTGGTGCAAAGGTTAGAGTGTTGGACTTGGAGACAAAAAGACCCGAGTTCAAATTCTTTGCCTTAGATGTTGATGAGCTCTGTGACCCTAGGCAGGTCACCTAACCACTCTCATTGTTAAAATGAGGATAATAACAGCACCTCCCTCACAGGATTGTTGTGAAGATCAAAGGAGATGCTCTTTGTAAAGTGTTTTGTAACCCCCAAGCCTTAAATGCCACTTGTCAGATTATTATCACCGTCTGACCTCAGAGCACACGCACACACATACAAACATACGTATATATGTATATACACACATATACATACACATATATGTTCCAGATTACATATTAGTTCATTATGTATTTGTCTTAGCTCCTCTACTTAATTGTAAGCATCCTGAAGGCAGGAGCTATATTCTCTGCACTTGGTAGGTGCATATCTGTATCTATCTATATCCTCTCTCTTTCTTATACACACAAACTGTAGATAATTTGTTCATATTTGTTTCCTTCTTGTCTCCCCCATTAGATTCTTGAGAGCAGATTATCTCTTGCCTCTTTTTGTATCCTTAGCACTTATCACAGTGCCTGGCACGTAGTAAATGCTTGATACATATTTACTGACTATTGACTACTAACTTTAAACATTAAAGGGGTAAAAAAAGGGGGGGGGGCAAGGAATAATCATCATTTTCCACTTACTTCCTACATAATTTTTCAGTGATATGCTGGGTTGTTGTGGAATTTTAGACTAATTTTGTTGGCTAGCCAGGATAGCTGAGATGGTGAGATTTGAAGTGGAATTGCTACCTTTCCAAACTTACCTCCCATAATACCCCATAGGAAATTCTCTACTCTAACCAGAAGTGTCTGTTGTCTATTTACAGAATAATTTGCAGTCCTTACTTTCCCACACCTTATAGTTTACCAGGGGAGATGAAACATGCACACAAATAAGTATGATGATACAAGGTAGCACATGGGCACTTTTCAGACTTCACCTTGTGCTGCTCTTAGTAGGACAGGTTTCTTTGAGAGTGTTGTCAGCCCCAAATTCAATCTGTAAACTAGTTTTTGGTGTGATTTGTTTTTTTGACTCTGGAGTAACACCATAACCCAATCATGGACCACACACAACCTCTTGTATCCCAGATCACTTGTCCCAGAGGATGAGAAAAGAGACCCAAACACAAACACAGAGGCAGGAGGCAATGAAATAATAGACCATGGTATCCTTGGCCCTGGACCATACCCAAAAGGTACACCTAGCGTCTGTCAGTCAGTTAGTCAGTCAGTCAGTAAACATTTAGTAAGTACTTACTATGTACCAGACACTATGCCAAGTTCTGTGGATAGAAGGAAAGGTAAAAGACAGTGTCTGTATTTAAAGAGCTCCCAATTTGATGGTAGAGACAACATGCAAACATGAACAAGATATAGGCAGGATAAATTGGAGACAATCAGTAGAAAGAAGGTAAGAGAGTAAAGAAGGATCAAGAAAGGCTTCCTGTAAAAGGTAAGATTTTACCTTGGACTTGAAGAAAGCTGGGATGTGGAGAGGAGGAGGAGGAAGAACATTCTAAGTGTGGGGGACAGCAAGTGAAAATGCCTGGAGTTGGAAAATAGGGTGTCTTGTCCCAGGAACAATAAGGAAGCCAATGTCACTGTCTCAGAATACATGGACAGGGGGGTAGGTGGGGTAGTATATTATATAAGAAAACTGGAAAGATGTGTGTATGTGTGTGTGAGGTGTGTACATGGGTGTGGGTACAGATTATGAAGAACATTGAATGCCTGAGTATATTTGATCTTGGAAGTGATAGGGAGCGACTGGAGTTTATTGAGGATGACATGGTCAGGCTTACGCTTTAGGAAAATCATTTTGGCAGCTGAGTAAAGGATGGACTGGAGTGGGGAGAGACTTGTGGCAGGCAGGTCCAGAATTCTTTCAGAGGAGCTGTGCTTTCATCTAATCCAGGAGTGATCTGATGAAAACCTGTACCAAAGTGGCAGCAGTGCCAGAAGAGAGAACATCATATAAGCAAGAAATATTACCAAAAGTAAAATTCACAGGCCTTGGAAACAGATTGAATATTGGGGGCAGTGACAAAGAGTGAGGAGTCAAGGCTGACCCTTAGATTGTGAGCCTGGGGGACTGGAAGAATATGGTGCCCTCAGTAAGTAATAGGCAAGTTAATTGGGAGGAAATGAGTTACATTTTGGACATGTTGAGTTTAAGATGTCTGTGGGACATCTAGTTTAAAATATCCAAAAAGCAGTTCAAGATGGGAGACTGGAAGTAGGCAGAAAATTTAGGGCCGGATGAGTTAATTTGACAATCATTGGGCAAAAAAATAATTGAATTCCTAGGAGCTGATGAGATTCCCAAGTAAAATAGTATAGAGGGATAAGAGAAGAGGGTCTATGAGGCACTCATTGTCATTGGGCCTGGCCTGGATGAAGATCCAGTAAAGAAAACTGAGAAGGAGTGGGCAGATAGGTAGGAGAGCCAGAAGAGAGTAGTGTCCCAAAAGTCTAGAGAAAAAAGGGCTTTGAGGAGAGGGATGAAAACTGATAAAAGGCCATTAGATTTGTTAATTAAGAGATTGTTTGGTTCAGTGATGAAGTTGGAAGTCAGACCTGTAGAGAGAAAACAAATGAATAAGAAGGGAATTGGAGGAGCATATTATAGATGGCATTCTCAAGGAGTTTAGCCACAAAAAGTAGGAGAGATAAAGGAGGATGGAGGGGATGGATTGAAGATTTTTTGAGGATGGGAGTATTGTGGACACATTTTTAGTGAGTCAGGAAGCATCCAGTAATCAAGGAGAGACTGAAGATAAGTAAGAGAGTGAGGATGATAGAAAGGGCAATCTGTTGGAGAAGACAGGATAACATGGAACCACTTGTGCATGTAGAGAAGTTATCCTTGGCAAAGAGAAGGGCTACCTCTTCATGTGAGATAGGGGTGAAGAAGGACATAGTGTCAAAAAGCATCTGGGTAGTGTGAGATGAGGAAGAGAGGGAATTCTTGGAAAATGGCCTCAATTTTTTTTTTTGGTAAAAGGAGGGAATATTCTCAGCTTAGAGGCTGGGGGAGAAAGATCTAAGGAAGATTTTAGGAGGTATAAAAAGGTTTGGAAAAGTCACTGTGATGAGTTGGATAGTAAGTTAATTAGGGAGACAGAGAAGGATTGTCTTGTAGCAATGAGTTCCCAGTTGAGATTATGTAACATAAATTTGTAGTAGATCCAGGAAGCATGCTTTTCTCTACCTTTGTCTAGTAGTACATATGTAGGAACTAGGGCAGTAGAAGGTGGAAACAATCCAAGGATGAGACTTTGAGGGGCAAGATCAGTGATACGATCTGGTGTGAAGGGACTTAAGAGAAGAGGACAGTGTAGGGTTGAACTGACTCACCAAGTCCTGGAGAGACTCAAGGGGTTGAGGAACTGGAGGTCACAATACGGAAAAAGAACAATGTTTGGGGCTGTAAGGAAGGGGGAAAGGTGAAATGACAGTAGATTGTGATCAGATAAGGGAATTTCCGAGTTCATGAACATGGAAGTGATGCCTTTGTGGGTTATAGCAAGATCAACTTTATGCCTATCTTTGTGTATGGCTGAGATGGGGTGGAGAAGTAACTCATGTGAAATGTGTGATTTGAGGAACTTGGAGATTACACTGTTTGAGGAAGTATCAATATATATTGAAGTTCCACAGTATGAGGGCAGGAGGCAGCTAGAGGACTCAGTGGACAGAGCACTGAACCTGGAGTCTGGGAGAGTTGAATTCAAATCTGGCATTGGATTTTTATTAGCTGTATGACTCTCGGCAAGTTGTTTCACCTTCATTTGCCTGAATCCACTGGAGAAGGCAATGGAAGGAAATGGCAAACCACCCCAGTATCCTTCCCAAGAAAACCCCATAGACAGTACTGGTGTGTTATGGGCCATGGAGTCATGAAGAGTCATTCACTACTGAATGACTGAACAATGAGGGCAGGAGTTGAAGAGGAGAGAAAGATTGTGGGCCTGTTATATTGTGTTCGTCCTTTGTTGCCAAAGAAGACCGTGCCATCAGAGAAATAATGACATGACTTACACTTGACTTTGTTTTGAGTGAGGGAGGGCTGCGCAGGTCACCAGCCTCACTTCTCCTCCAGAGCCATTTGAATCCAGTGACCAGATACTCATCAGGATGACTGAAGATGACCCAGGATGCACTGGGAGACCTTGAGCCCTTTAGGCCAAGATCTTTGCAGGGCCTCACTTAGGGTGAGGCAGCACCCATTCATTGAATAGGCCTGTTTAAGAAGTAGCCAGGACCTGGCCCCTTTAATGAGGCCAAAAAAAGAAAGACATCAGACTGGGAGGGAAACAGCAACAGTCGCTATGGATAATCACTCTAAATCTATAATTTATTGAGGAAAGAAGGGCTGATTCTTCAGAAGGTTTTCATCGCATCAAATCTAAATTTGCCTCTTTGCACCTGACGTCTGTTGTTCTACAACCGTTTTCTGGGATCAAGCAGAAAAGGTCTAATTCTTTCTTCCGGCCATCCTTTGAACACTCAAAGAAAGCTATTATGTCCCCCTGAGTTTTTTCTTCTTCAGGTTAATTCTCCCCAGATCCTTTAGCCAGTCTTCACATGGCAGAGATTTGGGGCACCTCTGGATTTTAGTTGCCTTGCTTGGGTCACTCTTTATCATATCCAAGTCCTTGAAATGTGGTGACCAGAATCAAAAACAAGATTTACCTAGTCCTCAATATTATGCCTCTCTTAATTCAGTCTAAGATTGTATTAGCTTTCTTTGTCTTCTTATCAAACTGTTAACTTATATTGAGTTTTTAGTCTAATACCCCCAGAATTTTTTCAGAGCAACTATGCTCTGATTTTGTCCTAGTTAAATTGATTTTTTGAGCCTAAGTGTAAGAGTTTACATTTGTTCCTGTCAGAGGCCATTCAATGAGCTCCTTCATCCCCCCATTTGTCAAAACCCCTTGACTTCATCCATCACTGTTTTCTTATTTGCTTTGTTCTTTGATGAAGAGAAATCTTCTCCTAACCAAGACCAACCATCCTTCTAGATCTCATCTCCTTTCATCTCTTCTGGTATCTTTTGCCTGCAATCATCTTCTTGTAATTTTCAAACTCTCCTTACCTATCAGCTTCTTCTCTGCTTCCTCAACATATGCCCATGTCCCCCCTATCCTTAAAATATCTTTACTTGGCCCTATCATTCTTCAGGCTATAATCCTTTATTTTTCCTTCCTTTTACAGGCAAGCTCCTAGAAAAACAAAAAGAAGTCTCTACAACCATTGCTTCTATTTTCTTTCCTCTCATTCACTTCTCAGCCCCTTGCAGTCTGGTTTTCAATTTTATCATTCACTGAAACTGTCTGTCTCCAAGGTTACTAATTGTCAAATCCTGTGGACTTCTCTGTTTTCATCCTTTTGACCTCGATGTCTCATTTGACACAGTGGACCACCCAGGTTGTCTTAGATACTTTCTCCTCCTGCTCTCTCTTCATTTTCATCCTACCTTTCTGGCTGTTTCTTCTGTCTTCCTTGCTGAATCATCATCCATTGTCCTGCTTCCTATTGTGCTTGTACCCAGGGCTCTGTCCTGGGCCCTCTTCTTTCTTTACAATTTCTCTTGTTGAACACATTAGTTTCAAAAGGTCCATTTGCCATCTGGGAGCAAATGACTCCCAGATCTATCTATTTGCAGAATCACAGAAACACAAACTTTTAAAGTTGCAAGGGACCTCAGTGTCCATCCACTCAACTCACAACCAAAAAATGCATCTGTCGTTACAATGTGACTGTTATGCTATTGTCCAGTCTTTACATAAAGACCTCCAGGGAGGGGGAGCCCACTCCTTTCTGAAGCAGCCTGAATCTCTTCGTACCTCTTGCTGCCAATACTGAACATGAATTGGGCATTGCGCAGGCGTCCCAAATTCAGCATATACAAACCAGAACTCATTCTCATTTGCTCCAAACCTTCCCCTATTCCTAACTGCCCTATTTCTATCATGCACCATGCTGTAAATTTCCTAGGTTTACAACTTCAGAGTCATCCTCCCCATTTTCCTCCCTCCCCCATCAAATCAATTTCCAGGTCTTGTTCATTTCACTTCATTCTACTTCTACAACACCTCTTGTATGTGACCCCTTCACTCAGCAAACGACTGTTCAGGCTTTCATTGTCTGTCCCCTATACTATTCCAAGTCTTCTAATGGATCTGCCTACTTTTCATTTCTCTCTTTTCCAGGCCATCCTCCAAATCTACTCTGCCCTAATGTTTGTAAAGCACAGGTCTAATCATGTCACCCCCCCCCCAAAAGTTCAAGTGGACCCCCCTTTATCTCCAGGATCAACTACAAATTTCCCGGTTTGGGTTTTCAAACCCTTCAGAAAACGACTTTGGCCCAGAATTCTAAGCTTGCTGCACATTAACCTTCAAGTATACTACATTCCAGCCACACTGATCTACCTGCTGTTTTCTGTACATAGCATGCCATTGCCTTCTCTGACCATCCTCCATGCCTAGAATGTCACTTCCTACACAAAGTCAATCTTATTCCCTAGTTGCTAGTGCCCTCCTCCAGACATCCTAAAGTTACTTTGTATTTACGTATTGAGACATAAGTTTTCCCCCAGCAGAATACAAGTTCCTTGAGGACAGATGCTGTTTCATTTTTGTCTTCGCATCCACAGTCCCAGGCACATAGGAAGTATTTAATTTAGTGTATGCTGTTTGAATGAATGTTGCTGGTTGAATTAAATTTTATTATTGTTACAATTGTTCTAGCTTGTCAATGTATTTTTGAATCTTGACTTTCTCTTCCAGTCTGTTACCTATCCCTTCTTGTTTTCTTTCTTCTTTCATTTGTATGGTTAAAAAAAAATCATGTTACCCCAGGGATCTACACTCAGGGTAGAGGAGCCAGTGACTCCCGACCTTTATAAAACTTAAAAGACTATATAAATGTGGGTTTTGTCCTTACCATTGCCTCAAAATCTAGAGCATCTGTGCCTAAATCATATGAGTGTTCAAATCTCAACTCCTCTACAATTTGGTAGAAAATTATTTGAGAGATGTTGTGACAACTATATATGTATATATGTACATATACATATGCACACTCATATATGCATACATATTTATATGTATATGTGTATATATATGTGTGTGTGTATGTGTGCATATATTTGAGGCTTTATCATCAGGTTGGCTGCAGTACAGAGATAGCTAGAAATATAGAAAGATAGATGGATACATAAATAGATACAAAGAGAGATAAATGGATATATAGAAAGACAGATATATGGAAAGAAACGCCACACTGCAGCCAGCCTGGTGACCTGGTGATAAACCTCTAAAAAACTGTACTAGGTTGAGCATTGGACAACAGCAATCTAGTATGTCATATAGTATATCACTGGAGTTGTCCTTGAAGTCTTTCTAGCTTGATAGGATTTGTCAAGGCTTATAATCTATTGTCTTAGCCTTCAAGAATCCAGGATCACCTCCATACCACAGTGAGGAATCTTAGGGTGAGGATTTGAATGGTGGAAGAGGATGATGATGATGATGATGATGACAATAACTGGCTGAGGATGCAAAGCTGCACGGTCTTTATTTGTGCTGTAGTGTGTCAGTCAACTTACTTCAATGATTATTGAATGCCTTAAAGTTAGTCCACTACCCAGCAATTCCAATTCAAAACTAGACTCCAAGTTAGTCTAGAGCAAAGCCTTTTAACTAGACTTCAAGTTAGTCTCAGGGGTAGAAGGGAGTTCAGAAGCAACATAGTCCAATTTGTTCCTGAACAGGAATTCCCTGTTCCCTGATCATTTTTAACAAATGGCCATCCAGCCTTTGCTTGCAGACTCCAGGGAGGGGAAGCCTCATAAGGCAGCCCATTCTGGAGAGCTTTAATTATTTGGAATTATTTTTCCTACATCAAGCAAAAATCTGTCTCCCTGCAATTTCTACCCATTATTCCCACTTCTACCCTCTGAATCCAAGTCTAATCCGTTTCCCACATGTTGTTCAGTTGTTTCAGTCATGTTGGACTCTTCATGACCCCATTTGGGGTTTTTGTGGCAAAGATACTGGAGTGGTTTGCTATTTCTTTCTCCAGCTCATTTTACAGATGAGGAAATTGAGGCAAACAGGGTTAAGTGACTTGCCCAGGGTCACACAGTTAGTAAGCATTTGAGGCCAGATTTGAACTCAGCTGTTTCTGACTCTAGGGTAGCTAGGTGGCACATTGGAAAGAACAATGGACTGGGAACCAGAAAGGCTCATCTTTGTGAGTCCAAATCTGGCCTCAGACACTTACTAGCTGTATAACTCCTGGGCCACTCACTTAACTCTGTTTGCTTTAGTTTCTTCATCTATAATAATGTTAAGCTAATTAAGTTAAGCTAATGATGGAGAAGGAAATGATAAACAACTCCAGCATCTATGCCAAGAAAACACCAGATGGGATCATAGAGAGTTGGACATGACTGAAAAATGACTTAACAACTTCCTGACTCTAGAGCTCTATCCACTGTGCCACCTAGTTGCCCTTTCCCACATGACACCCCTTCAATTGCTCAAAGAGAGCTATCATGTCTCCTCAAAGTCTTTTCTTTCACAAGGGTAAACATGTGCAGTTCCTTCAATTGTTCCTCATGTGGAATGATCTTGAATCCCTACACCATGCTGATTGATATTCTACAGGCCCTTCAGCTTATCAATGACTTTCCTAAAATTTGTTGCCAAGAACTGAAAACCATTCCCCAGGTATACTCTGATAGGGATAGAGGACAGCAGAGTCATCTACCATGTTCTGTGCATTATGCCTCACTTAATGCCATCTCAGATCACATTAACTTTTTTGACTAGTGTGTTTTAATTATCTTGTATATATTTCTTCAATATTTGTATGTGTACATGTCATCTCTCCTTGAGGTTGGAGACCATCTCACTTTTGTCTTTTTATCTTCAGTTCTTGCTGGACTGTAGCCACTTAATAAATGAATACTGATTGATTGATCACAAAACATTTGTTGTCACCATACTAATGTCATACTTATAGTCCATCTGATGAGGCATGGGAATCCCATGTTTATACAGAATCCATTTTCTGTCATGGAATTTTATCTATAGTGATAAGGGATTACTAAGTCCTTCTGCCTTGGTAATAAAGCAAAGAAATAAGCCCCTGAGGATGCTCATGGTATTGCCATAGAAAAGCTGTCAGAGCCATAAGTGAAAAGGCATATGGAATCATAAATATTAAATTTGTGTTCACATAGATCTGAGGAGGTAAATAAAATTAACATGAATGGATCACAAAGAATGTGTTCTAATACAGACATCTGGAGAACTTGGTCAAAAATATAAAAGTATTTTATTGGGCAGCTAAGTGGTACAGTAGGGAGAGGGCTGGGCCTGGAGGCAGGATTCAAATTCAAATAGTTAAAATTCCACTACCAGCAACTACTAATGGTATAACTCTGGGTAAGTCATCTACGCCTCCATTTGCCTGAGTTTTCCCAACTGTAAAATGGGAATAATAAAAGCACCTACAGGGTTGTCATGAGAATCAAATGAAATATTTTTGAAGTGCTTTGCACAGTGCCTGGTACCCAGTAGGTGCTTAATAAATGCTTGTTTCTCATAACTATGAACTTGTTCCTCATAAATTTGTGTAGCAGTTTACATACATTCTCATTTGATCTTTACAATAGCCCTGTGAGAAGCAGTATGACCAAGTAAATGAAGGATGGGCCTCAAATTAGGAAGATCTTAGTCTGGGTCCTGCCTCTCACACCTGATGACTGTATGACCATGGGCTAAGTCATCTCTCATTTCTCAGAGGACTTGCCAATCTGCACCAAATAGTAGAGGGAATTTTTATATTGGGAGTTCCATGTACAGATCAAGTCATGAGTCCAGACTAAGACAGTGAGAAACATCCTATGAGAAATTACTATTATTAACATTTTGCAAAAAGAAACAGAGGTTAAAAAAAAGAAACAAGTTCAGAGAGGTTAAATGACTTTTTGAGGCAGGATTTGAACTCAGGTCTTCTTGACTACCATTGGGTCTAAATCCAGTATCCTTCATTATATCATGCTCACTTCAGATTTATAGAACTACCAAAGAAACTCCCATGTGTCCTATTAGCCATGAAATCCAAAATCTCCATTTAAGAAGGGAGCTCAGTTCAGGATATCTCTTTATTTCTCACCTGCCTGCCCTCCTCTGGGACTTCTTTGACTTCTCCATCATGTCCCAGGAAGCTCATCACTGGGAAAACCTCTTCATTGTCCAAGATCCCATCAGCATTGAGATTCTTGGTTCATTTGTTTTTTTTTCAGTTGTGTCTGACTCTTCATGACCCCATTTTGGGGTTTTCTCAGCAGAGATACTGGAGTGGTTTGCTATTTCCTTCAATGGCTCACTTTACAGATGGGGAAACTAAGGCAAGCAGGGTTAATTGACTTGCCCTGGGTTATACCACAACTAATTAATGTCTGAGGCCAGATTTGAACCTAGGAAGATGAGTCTTCCTGACTCCAGATCCAATGATCTATGCATTATGGCACCACCTACATGCCCTCTTAAGGCTCTACCCCATCACTACCAGTCCCTACCCAGTTTGGAGGGTGGAGCCATGAATTCCAAAGGAGACATCTCTTTTCTCACCTGGATGCTCTATTCTGGGATTTCTCTGACTTCTTCATAATGCCCTCAAGTTGGGTACCTTCCTCTTCCAGCCCACCTCCTGTCCCCCTTTTGTATGTTGTCTTTTCCCATTAAATTGTCAGCTCCTCAAGGCTAGGGGCCATCTTCCTTTGATTTTTAATTTGCATCTCAGCACTTAGCACAGTGCCTGATACATGGTAGCCACTTAGTAAATGTTTGTTGACTATTATTACTAACCAAGAGAACCCTTCACATGGTTGTTCCAGCTTGATCACTTTTCTGGCAGGTGAGAAAGCATTTTGCAAGTTTAAGAGTAAATGAAGCATATTAACATCTGAATGCTATATAAACTGAATTGTTTTGATATTAAAGGGCAATTTGTGTGAGAGTTGCCTTCTTAGGGAAAAAATAGAAGACAGAAACATTTATTATAAAGGTAAAGCCCAGCAAGACATGAAACCCAACGGACCTGCAGAATCCGTTGAGTCAAACAAGCTTTTTGACTGAAATTATGCTTCATTTAATCAGAGGTAACATTGTGTAGGTGGGAGCAGCACTCTCTCAGAATGCAGGTGTTCCTTCCATTAAAAAGAGGAAATCTCCCCCATAAGAACAATAACACCCCAATTAGGCACACGCAGACCAGGTCCATCTTGGCTAGTCATATTACTCTCGCTGTTTCCCCCAAATAGTTAAGGTTTGATAAAACCCCAAAACAGTTTGGCCAAGCACTTTCCCCCTCAGTATTTAAATCCCAAGGGTATCTTAAGGGACATTTAATCCTTGTGTTTCTGGTTCATTTTCCCTTAACTCATCAAAGAGAGGTTATGCAAGATTGCTTTGATCTCCAATGAGATTTTTTCATGAGAGACTTGAGGCCATTACTTGCAGAACAGAAGGCTAAGCTGTGCCAAAGAGTGAGGGGAGTTAACAGCGTGATGTTAATATACTCCATTCACAGCCCTGACCTCTGAGGCCCAGACTGGGTTCCAAACTTGGCAAAATGTTTCCTCCCACCCTCCAGTCCAATAAAGCTCCTTGATGAACTACCAGGGCAGCTGCATAACCAGTGACATTGCTGTGTAATGACCGGGCCATTCTCTTGGTTCTACTTCAGTAGTGATAGTAATCAGGCCTGTATTAGAAATTAAATACTTGGGAGGGAAGCTGGTCCCTCTCTCTAGAAGAAAAGAGAGAGCTGCTTTTCTCCCAATTGTAACATATATTCATGGTCAGGATTGGTATCTGGAAAGGTAAAGAGGTATTTATATCAGTCTTCCTTAAGTGGCCATACGTTTCATTAAACTAATCCCATCCTCGAGACTGTTTCTCAAGCATTATTGGCACTCAGGTAGTACAGCAGTAAGGGTCAGAGGCTGAAAAACAAATGACTTGGGAAATTACTACTAAAACTACAGGCTAAACAAATTCAGCAACAGATACAATAATAAAATGCAAACTCTTTTTATTACACTAGTGGAAAGAGCACTGGTCTTGAGATGGGTTGGGGTCAAGGGGCCTAGATTCCAGTCCTGGCTCTGGCGATAGCTAGTTGTGCAACCTTGAATATATCACTAAATCTCCCTGGTCCTAAGGTTCTTTACTTGTAAAATGAGGAGATTAGATCAGGGGTTCTTAAATTAAGATCTATGAACTTTTTCTAATGCATGTATTTTGATAACTATAATTCAATATAATTGCTTTCCTTGTAATTCTATGCACTGTATTTCATGCACTTAAAAACATTCTGAGAAGGATTCTGTAGACATCTCCATTCTGCCAAAGGGACGTAAAAAAGGTTAAGAAACTCTGGACTGATTGACCTCTATGTTTTCTTCCTGCTCACATGGGTTTTTGCCGTCTGATATCATCCAGGACCATAAGATATTCACTTTCAAGAAAAAGAAAATTCTAAGGTATATATTGGTCTTTGTCTAAGATTAGGGTTCATTCACCCAGAGGCCATCTTTATATGGCATTCTTGAAAAGCCATGTGGTAGAAAGGAAAAATAACTGCCTTCAGAGTCAGAGAATTGAGTTCATATCCTATTTCCAACACTTTGTATCTATGTGACCTTGGGCAAGTCATTTAATTTCCCAGAGCCTCAGTTTCTCTATAAAACTGAGGAGGGGAGACTCAGTTTTATTGACCTCTGAAGTGCATTCCAGCATTCAGTATGAGATTTGATGTGATCATTTGACCTCAGCTACCTAGAACACAGCTATGCACTAGGATATGGATTTTTTTTTTGGTCACAGTAACTCATACTACCATTATTTTCTTGGAAGGGTTGTGATGGGTCCTGGGGGAAAGAGAATTCTCATAAATGACACCAAAGATTCTTGAAATTTTGAAATAGTTACATTCTATCTAAGAGGCAGCATGATGTCAGAGATGATAGATGAACACTGGAACCAAGAAGATTTTATTCCAAGATCCATCTCTGACACATATTGGCTGAATGACTGGACAAATTCCCTAAGCTCTCAGGATCCCCCGACACCTCTGTCTGTCTGTCTCTCTCTCTTAAAAAAATATTTCTTTATTTTTAGTTTTCAACATTCACTTTTATAAGATTTTGAATTCTAAATTGTCCTCCTCTCTCCCCTCCCTCCTTCCCAAGCTGATATAAGCTATACCTGTACAATCATTTTTAGCATATTTCTACATTAGTCATGTTGTAAAGAAGATTCAGAACCAAAAGGAAAAAACCACAAGAAAGAAAAAATAAAAACAAAAAAAGAGAGAAAACAGTATGCTTTGATCTGTGTTCAGACTCCATAGTTCTTTCTTTGAGTGTGAATAGCATTTTCCATGTCTTATCTTTTGGAGTTGTCTTAGATCATTGAATTGCGGAGAAGAGTTAAGTCTATCCAAATTGATCATCACACAATGTTGCTGTTACTGCATGGAGTGTTCTGGTTCTGCTCACTTCACTCAGCATCAGTTCATGTAAGTCTCTGCAGTTTTCACTGAAATCTACCTGCTCATCATTTCTTATGGAACAATAGTGTTCCATTACATTCCTATACCACAATTTGTTCAGCTATTCCCCAAATGATTGTCATCTCCTCAATTTCCAATTCTTCACTGCCCAGACAACTCTCTTAAGAATACAAGTTGGAGTGGAAGAATTTTTCACATTAGGAATTCCCTGTACTGAGGAAATCACAGGCCTGGATTTCCTTATTTCCCTCTCCTCCTGACCCCCACCATATGTTTAAAGAAAATAAGAAATGTATAATATATTGTAGAAACTTTTCCATTCAAAATGGTCAACAAAATAGTCTCTATACTTAGGTAAATTCCAAGCTATCCAAGATCCAATATCCTTGTTCTGTCAATCCAAGGTATTCTCATGGGTTCTTGAACGCTAAGACTTTATGAACTCTTTTCCTTTCACATTTCATGGCTATCCTTAGGACTCATCTTCACTCATCTTTATAGAAATCACTGACATTTAAAATACCACATTCTACTTTCTGATGGCAATGAGAAATAACAGAAGAGTTCTTTGGCATAAGGACAAATCTCTGGATAAACTTGACCATTTCTTTTCTAGTCAGGTTATTTATTTCACTTCCAAATGTCCAACAACCACTTTTTAAACTCATCTTATCTAATTACTTTGTAAGTTATCCAGACCATATGCACTATTTTCTCATATGAAAATAATAATCTACTATGAAATGTTTTACCAGTAGTATTATTAGATTTGCAAGGATTCATACAAACTCATGATTTTACATTACTAGACTTTCTGTTGCACTACATTTTGGGCTCCAAGGGATCCATGTAATAAGATTGAGGTGAATAAACTAGAAATCATCCATCAATTTAGATTTTAAAAAGCCATATATAGAAAAGGAATTCTAAGATTCAAAGCCTGGAAAGATCTTGAGATAAAACTCAGAGTAGGAGACTTGTGACCTGAGAAGTCAAGTGATTTGGCCAAAGTCTTCTAGCTAGTTTGTAGCAAAATGTGGATTCAAATCCAAAATTCTGTCCACTGTACCACATGGGGGCAAACAATGGAGGATTATGAAGGGAAAAGAATATAATAATAATAATATTAATAATGCTAGGGGCACCAATACTTAGAAGAAGATGAGACTGGCAATGAATGCTAATGACAAGGGAAAAGACTTTTCTAGTGATGGCAGAAAAAAGAAGAATCAATGGGCAACAAAGATTTGTTAAGCACTTTACTATATGTCAAGTACTGGGCTAAACTTGGGATGCAAAAAAAAATAAAAGGACAAAACCACAGTTCCTGCCTTCAAGGGAATTTACTTTCTAATGGAAGGATAAATGAACAGCTAGGATTTCTTGGCATAGATGATAGAATGAAAATGGAGAATGGAGAAAACATAGAAACTACTCATCTTAGTTCTGTTTTCTTTTCCAAGAGGAATGATTTTAGAATTGGAAAAATGGGGAAAAAAAGCCTGATGTGGAATTGAAACACAAGATAAATGAGTAATAGAAGAGGAGATGGAGGGAAAGATGGGGAAGAAGAAAGATGCAGAGATTGAAAAGTCTTCTACATCCTTTGTTTCATTTGATGATGGAAAGTATTTAGATAGAAGGTAATAAATGACCACCTAGATGACTTAGATAAATTCAAGTCATCAGGTTTGAACAAATGATATTCCAGGGTACTGAAAGAAGTGGTAGAAGTGATTGCTGTGACAGTCAGTGAACCTAGAAAATTTATAGAGAATGTGGAAACTGACCCAACCCTCAGAAAGCCATATGTTATTGTGATTTCCAAAACAGAAAAGACAGTATAACCTTCAAACTTTAAGCCAATGAGCTTGGCTGATTTCTGGCAAAATTCTGAAGGGATGGTTAGTGAGTATTTAGAGAAGGAAGCAGAGATTACCAACAAACTATATCAAGAACAACTTATGCTAGGAAAACCTCACTTTCTTTTTTTTAAATCAAGATTAGTGAATGGTTTAGAGAAATTTTGAAATCATAGTTTATTTGGACTTCAGCAAAGCATTTGAGAAAGTCTTTCATGCTATTCTTATGTTCAAGATAACAAATTACAAGCTAGATAATGCAATTAGGTGTCTGTTAGAATAATTGAATTACACCAAAGAATAATTCAATATTTATAAATAAATTTTATTGATATATTTTGTTTTTACATTGTCTAGAGTTCTCCTTATATCTCTCCTCTTTCCTCCTCTCAGAGAATAATACCTAATAACCAAGAATTCAAAGAAAAGAGCAAGAAAACAATCAGCAAGACTGATCAATATACTGAAAAAATCTGATGCTACAGTTGATGTTCCACATTAGTGGACCTTCTCCCATATTCATGCACTTCTACAAAGGAATGGGAAGACCTGTCTTTTTATATCTCCTTTTTCAGTCAAATTGGCTCTTCATAATTTCTCAACATTGATCTAGTCATTGTCTACATTGTTTTCCTGGCCTTTCCCACCTTTACTTTGCATCAGTTCATACAAGTTTTTCTGTGTTTCTCTGTATTCATTATATTTATTTCTTATCACACAGTAATATTCCATTACATTCTTGAAACATACAGGATTGATTCAGAAGTTCACCAGTAGATTGGAGTAACAGTAAGAACCCTGACATACACAGGAGGGCCTGCTATACAAGTTCTTAGATCTGCTTTTCTAAAAGTAAAGCAACTTTTGAGAGGTCAACAATCTACTTTAATCAAACACATGTATCATTCATTTAGTTCAGGGGAAGAAGACAGCACCCTGAACTTCAGGGAAAATACAAGCAGAAATTACAAACAGAAAGACCAACAGACAAGGCTTCCAACTGTCTGACCATAAGAAATACATACACCACAGATCAATAGACAGACTCAACTGTCTGACCATTACATACATACATATTTACCAGAGAGAGAAGCGACAACATTTAGGTTTTCAAAGCCAGGGGTCTCCTTAGTGGCTACCCAGAGTCTCATCTGGGCAAACAAACACTTCCAAGAAGTAAGCACCAAAACAAAACCTCACCTCAGGGTATATATACACTTTTCAGAGCCAGAGGGCATCACAACCCTTGAGAACCAGTGCCTCATTAGAAATTAACAAAAGGTAAGGGCCTTCCTACAAACAAATCTCCCCTAATCAAGCTTTCCTTAAATGGGTGGGGAAGATCTTTAGCTCTCATAATTAATGTTACAATAGGCGATTACTTTGTTTCCAGGTATTTGCTGCAACAGAAGGGGCTGTTATAAATATTTTGGTGTATATATTGAGCCTTTATTTTATTTTTTGGCCAATAACCTCTTTGAAATATATGCCTAGTAGTAGAATCTCTGGGTCAAAGTGTATAGATATTTTAGCTGCTTTATCTGTATAATTCCAAATTGCATTCCAGAATGGTTGTACTAATTCACCATCTTTGCCAATTTTTGGTGTGTGTGGTCAAACCTCAAGTTGTTTGGATTTGCATTTTTCTTATTATTAATGTTTTGGAGCATTCTGTTATGTGGTTTTTTATAGTTCACGAATTGTTCCTTTGAGAACTGCCTATTCATACCCTTGGACCATGCATCTATTAACCAATGACTTGTGGTCTTACATCTTTCTATTAATTGTCTCTATCTCTTAGTTACCAAACCCTTGTCAGAGATAGAGTAGTTTAAAATTAATAGCTTAATATCAATGGCTTAGTATCAACTCTTATGGAGTGTCTCAGTGATCTGTCCTTGACCCTGTTCTTTTCAGCATTTTTATCTATGTTGTGTTGAAGGTATAGATGGTATGCTTAGCCAATTGGGACAGGACACAAAAGTGAGGAGATAGCTAATGCATTTTGTAACAGGATCTGAATAGATCACAATGGGTTGAAATGTCTGGCTGAATCTAATAAGATAGAACTTGAGAGATAAGCATAGAACTCTTACAAAAGTTCAAACAAATAACCTTCCCAAGAGTAATATGGGAGACCTAGCAAGACAATTTGTGTACTAGGTTTGGGGATTTTATGAATTGTTAGATTAATAAAATCAACACTGTGACCTGGCAGCCCCTAAAAAGTACATGAGACCTCAGGCTGCATTAAGAGAGACACATTGTGTCCAAAATATGGAGGGTGATAGTCTGCCTTGTCAGGCCACATATGAAATATTACACTCAGTTCTGGGCATCGCACTATAGGAAGGACATTGATAAATTGGTGAAGTGTATAGAGGAGATTTGAAATCATGTCACATGAGTATTGGTTAGAGGAACTGTCCATGTTTAGCCTGGAAAAGAGAAAATTAAGGTGTGACATGACAGATATTTTAAAGTATTTAAGGAACAATCATTTAGAGGAGGATTGGACATTCTATGTATGACTCTAGAAAGCCGGTATGGGATGACTGAATGTAATTTGCAGAGAGCCAGATTTAAGTTCAATGTAAAGAAATGTTGTCTAACATTTGGAGCTACTGAAAAATGGGATCAGCTCCCTCAGGAGGCGGAGAGTTTGCACTTGCTACTAGAATTCTTCAAGAATAAATAAATACCAGATAAATATAAATAAATAAATGCTGAATACTTACTTGTTGGAGACATTATGGAAGCGAACTATGTTCAATTACGGATTAAGCCAGATGTCCTCTGGCATCACTTCCAACTTTGAGGATCTATGAGTCTACTAAAGATGTAATTGTTGAGTCTCTCCATGTCAGTGACAAAATCATAATGAACAGAATGTTTGCTGTAGGCCTGAACACTGGAAAATGTTTTGATTTGAAAAAAAATTAAAGAGTGTAGAGTCTTAAAATTATAGGCTGCTATACTTGACTTTGGTTTTTGGAAAAATATTTAATAATAATTCTGGAAAATGTTATTTAAGGGAAAACATTATTTAACAAAATTTCTGGAAAAATATTATTGAAGGAATAGTTTTGAGCATTTAGAAGAGGAACAGTGATCCTTAAGAGTCAATATTAGCTCATCAAAATTATGTCAGGCCAGGCTAACATCATTCGTCAAAAGGTTACTAGATTTATAGATCTGGGGAATGCCATGTGCTATTATTATCTTAGACAGATAATGACTCTAGAAAGATAGGCTCTAGGTTTATGTCATTTTTCATGGATTATTATTTCTTTGTTTAGTTAGAAGAAATTTTTGATTGAATTATTATAATATATGGGTGGATATTTTCTTTCTCAAATATTAATTAAATACATTCGAAATGCCTGTATTTTATTAAAACATTATTACTGACAATGATTATTGATCATGATGATTATTCGTTATTAACTATTATTGATAGGCAAAATTGTTAATGACATGCTTACAGATAAGATGGAGGAATGTAGATTGGATGATGGTAGAGTTAAGTTAATTTGATATTTCACCAATGCAGTGATGAAAATGGTTTTTTTGGTCATCATTGAGACGAGTCTCTAGGAGTCCCAGATATCTATTCTTAGTCCTGTTCTGCTCATTATTTTTATCAATGACTTGGATGAAGGAATAGATTGAAATCCTTGTCAAAGTCTCAGTCAAAATCAGCAATATATTGAATAGCAGAAACAGGACCCAATAAGGGTCTCTACTGGTTACAAGAGTGGTCTGAATCTAAGAAGATGAAGTAGAATGTTGCTAAACGTTAAGTCCTGAACTTGTGTTGGAAAGATCAGCTATACCAGTATAGGATTAGGGAGGCATGGCTGAACAACTATTCGTGTGAAAAAAGCCTGAGGGTACGGTGGAGTGCAAGCTTAACATGAGTCAATAGCATGACATGACAACTCGGAAAGGTAATTGGTCTTAGACTGCATTAATGGAGGCAGCTCTGTGTTTCTGGTTTTGTTCATACTTATGTCTAATTCAATTAAATTTCAGTTTCACAAATCCTTATCAGGCACCCACTACTGTCAAGGTGTAGACATTATGCATTGTGTATTGAGGCTAGAGAAGGGAATGACATGGTCTCTGCTCTTAGGAAGTTTATATTCTAGTAGGATATGAACATAAGACATGCCCAAATAACTATCATATAAGGTATAATTTGAAAGTGAAGTGACATCGATCAGAATATCATGCTTAGGCAGCTAGAGGGAAAGATTACTGGGCCTGGAGTCAGGAAGATCTGAGTTCAAATCCTGATTCAGACACGCAATAGCTGTTTAACCTCAGCAAGTCACTTAATCTCTGTGTTGCTCAGTTTCCTCAACTGTAAAATGGAACTAATAATAGAGTTGTTGAGAGAATCAAATGAGATATTTGTAAAGTGCTTAGCACAGTGCCTGGCACATAGTAGGTGCTTAATAAATGTTTATTTGCCACCCCATCATGCTGTTCAAAAAGGACAATTCACTACCATCTCTGTAAGAAATTACCCTTCCGTCGATATCACTCAGTATTGATGTCTGTGTTCTCTTGATTCTGAGGATTATGACAAGACCTTCATGGAATTCCTCTGCTTCTTTATCCTCTGGTAGGGATGTTAACATGCAAGCTGCAATTACCTTTGAAGTGGTCTGCCAATGCAGCAGGACCACAGGGGGAGCTGACCAAATGCTACATGAAATCTCGGACTTCTCTGGCTTTATTTACATCAAGAATGTCAGGTCGATGCTGTTCAGTTCCGGAAGCAGCACAACTGCTTGTGGAATAAGGATGTCCTCTGGGATGACAAGTGTGAAATCAATACACTAGTCGTGTGGCAATGGACATTCTTCTTAATTTCCATTCTTATGGCTCTTAATGTTTTTTTTATATAACATGGACTTGTTTGTCAGTCTGGTAAGGCTTATTGGCCCCTTCTCAGAATAATGTTTTTAAAAGCATAAAATAAAATAAAATACATACAATTACAAAGGAAATTATATTGAAATAGGGTTACCAACATATTTTTTCCCATCTAAGTTCACAGGCCCCTTGAAATCTAACCATAGACTTCTTGGGGGTCCAGCAACTCTAGTTTGGGAACTCTTGCTCTAAAAAGTATATAATTCTTTGCACTTTCTGCCATCTTTTCTCCATTGGGGTGGGGGGAGATAAGAACAAAACAGGACCACACAAAACTGGGAATCATTTTGTACTTTGAAATCCATTTCATAGACTACCATCCCAAAGAATTAATCTCCTAGTGGTTAACTTTCTAGTGATGAGCCTCTTGGCTCTGACCTTGGCTGGTCCCTGGACAGCGGACCCATGGGGTTACTAGAAATGAACCTGAAATATTTCTGACCGTAACTAAATCTAGTGTAAAGCTAGCACTCTGTGGGCATAGTTTTGGTGACCCAGAGTCATCTCCATACCATGAGGTAGCATTGGTGTAGGATTTTCATGGAGCAGACCTTTACTGTTTCATAAAATTCATAGAATTATAGAATTTTAGAACTGCCAAATTCCTGGATTTGGCAGAGTAGATTTCCTGATTTGTGATCCTTAAATACTGAAAGTTTAAATTTCATAAATTGAATCATATATTAAATGTTTAAAGAGAGCTTACTACTTAAAGAAAACTTTTAGGCATTCTTTTTATAAAGTGATTTTTAAAAATCAAGTAGTCATCCTTAATTGACCTATTGTTTTTGAGGGTAGGTTTTTATATACTGAGTCTTTAAATCAAGATGCATCTGTATCAATAAATATGACCTCAACATTTATCAGTAAAATAATGTTCAGTTGGCTGGAACTTACTGACTTGTGATAGAGCCATCTCAAGACATTTTAACTTGAATTTTCTTTCTGGTTTTCTCTTTTGCAATTTTCTTTTTAAACATCCTGAACTGAACAAGTACCAAATAAAATGAACATTTCTGAGTACACTGAGAAACAAAAGAGAATTATATATGGAACTGTGAATCTATTGATAGAGTTTACTTTTCTTCTCAAGTATATAATAAATTCAGCATGCAGTTTTCCACGTTGTCCTGGTCGTACGTGTGATTCTATCTGGACTTCTTTCCTTCTTTTCTGATTTAGGAACTCTTTCCCTGACTCTTCTCTTTCTCTGGTACTCTGCCACTGAAAAAAAATAGAGGGGGAATCCTTTTAATAAATATACAAATATGCAGTCAAGTAAAACATTCCTATACAACCTTGTCCCAAAATACGTCTCCTCCACATTTCGTCCATCACCTTGCCCTTAGGGGATGGATAGTTTACATCATCATTGATCCTCTGGAATACTGCTTACTTATTGCATTGGATGAAGTTTTTAAATCATTGAAAATGGTTCATTTTTATGTTATCATTATCTAAATTGTCACTGTAGTTCTGCTATCTTTTCTCTGTATTGATTCATACAAGTCTTCCCTGGTTTCCTTGAAAACACCCTTTTCATTATTTCTTATAACGGTATGCCATTATATTCACATATTGTAATTTATTCAGCTATTTACAAATTAGTAGGGACCCTCTTAGTTTCCAGGTCCTTGCCACCACAAATAAAGCTTATGTAAATGTTTTTGTATCTTGTCATCTTCCTTATTCTTTGAATTTCTTGTTGTGGGAGTAATAGACCTAGTAGTTATATCACTGGGTCAAAGGGTAAGGATTGTCCTATATAATTTTGAGTTCATATTCAGGAAATTAAAGGACTCTCATAGTCTACGATAGTTTACAATAACTATAACTCATAATTTACAATAACTATAACTCATAATTCACAATAATGCACAACATAATGGGCAATCTATCAACAGCAGCTAAAATAGAACAATTATTAATATTTCTGGAAACCAAGCTTTCTTTTGACAAATATGTACATTAATTTAGTTTCCCCAATCACTCTCACCTTAATTGCTCCCTAAAACATATTCCGAAGAAGGGAATTGCCTCCAAGAAAATCTGAAGGGGATGGGATTACTGTCATGTAATTTCTCAGATGACAGGGAGATATGATCTCATCATTACTGGTTCAGGCTGGCTTTGGGGTCAAAAAGACCTGGGTGAAGTCTTGCCTCAGACATACACTAGTCGTGTGGCCATGGACATTCTTCATGACCTTTGTTCTCATGGAAACAAACTAAGACTCAAGTGACAAAAGGGTTTCTGATTCGCATCGATGAAAGGAATTTGCCAGTGGGGGTGTCCTACACCAATAAAATCACAGGTCTAGACACACATACACAAATATTGAATGTCCAATGGATCGATCAACATGTGTTTATTAAGTGCCTAGTATGTGCCAGACACTGTGCTAGGCAGTGAAAGACACAAAGAAAACAATCCCTACCCCAAGGAGCTTCTATTATATCAAAGGAAACAACATTATCACAAATAAGTAAGTAGAAAATACATGATGTAAATATAGGATAATTTTAGGGGGCAAGCACTGTCACATAGGGCAAACAGGAAAGGTGCCCTAGAAGTGGTGGCAGGTGGGCTGAGTTTGAAGGCAGTTAGATAGCACAAGGGAGGGAGGGAGCACTTTCTAGGAGTGGTGGAACACATCTTGCTCAAAGGTGTGGAGGTGGGAGGTAAGATTTTGTATTTGGAGAGAAAATTGGCCACTTTGCTTCCAGGGGTGGGGAACCTATGGCCTTGAGGCCACTTGTGCCTTCTAGGTCCTCGGACAGCCCTTTGACAGAGTCCAAGTTTTACAGAACGAATTCTTTTATTAAGGATTTGGTATGTAATGTATAGACTATAGAATGTGCCATGGGATAGTGTATATAATGTTTGGAAATGTAGAACAGAGTCAGGTTGTGAAAGTCTCCTTGTATTTGATTCTAGGGATAATAAATAGCTCTTGGTTCTCCTTAAGAAGGGAAGCGACACGGTCAGAGTGGTACTTTAGGAAGATGACTTTGGCAGCTGTACGGAGGAGGATGGATTGAACAGGAGAGAGACTGGAGGCAGGGAGGCTGAGGAGGAGGCTCTTACATTAGTCTAGACAAGAAGTGATGAGGTCCTGAACTAAGGAAGTAGCTGTGGAAGTGGAGAGAAGAGGCCACAGAAGAAAGATGTTCCAAGATTTGAACTGACAAAATTTGGCAACTTTGAATGTTGGAGTGTTGAGGAGCCAGTAATTTAAAGATGGAGGTTGTGAACCACCAAGTTTGGTGGCATCTCAGCAGGAAAAGGGAAACTGCATAACTAGGTGTAAAGATAGTGAGTTTCATTTTGGACATGCTGAATTTGAGATTAGACTGAGTAAGGTGGGTAGAGTGAGCTCTATGAAGATATCCTGTTCCTCCAAGAAGCTTTCTTTCTCAATGAGTCAACACCTCTGTGGTTTGGTGCTCACTGTTCTCCCACACAGTATGTTAATTCCTATCAGGTCTTTATAGATCCTCCCCTCCTATAGATCATACCTTCAGCTCTGAGATTTAACCTCTATTTGTGTGTGGTTTTGGATTGTTCAATATTATATTGTTTTTGTGTGTTTGGCTTGCCAAACACAACCTTTCATCTGTCATCTCTGTGTCTTTGCCCTGGCTGTCCCCTATGTCTGGAACACACTCCTTCCTTGCCTCTGCCTCATAGAATACCTAATTTCTTTCAGGATTTAGCTTAACCTACACTTTCTGCATTAAGTCTTTCCAGATTCCCCCAAGATGCTACTTCTATGCCTTATTCCTCAAACACAAGCTCTATGGTCCCAAGCAAGTCACTTAACCCTATTTACCTCAGTTTCCTCATCTGTAAAATGTGCTGGAGAAGGAAATGGCAAACCACTCCAGTAGCTTTGCCAAGAAAATCCCAAAAGGCATCATGAAGACTAGGGCATGACTGAAAAATGACTAAACAGCACGCACATATATCTATATATAGATGTAGATATAATAGCTTCTCTCTTGATCCTCAGGCAGTTAACCCTCCCACAGACTGTGACAGTCGGACTGTGACTGGCAAGTTCACCTTTCTATTTTGGGGAGAGGAAAGGAAGAGAGGAAGCCACAACTCAAGGAGCACACCTGAGCGTGGACCTGGATAGCAGCGTGCCAGATGGGGCTGTTGGGCAGGGAAGGCCATGTGGTTGTCACCATGTCCATCACAGTCAGCAACAATGGAAAAACAGAGGACAGAGAACAAGAGGAGACAGGAAACCACTGGCACGGATGTAGAGAGCGGGAGCTATACCAGGGACCAACAGCCCCCTGGGGAACCACGTAAGGAGAGAAGCGGCCATGCCACACAAGAAGTGAAGAACTGTGTGGTCAAGCCATGTACAAGAGTTATAGAGCAGGTCTTCAGTTTTGCGGATACTCTTTGAACTGCTTAGATGGAGGTTGAAGATTGCTCAAATTCCTTCTTTCTCTCCCCCTTTCCTTTCCTGAGAAATTGTGAATCAATTCCCCCCAAATCTATTGTTTTTAAGTATTTGTTTCCCTTAAAATTTTTAAAGCAAATTTTCTAAATTAAATGTAGTTAAACATTACATTGTTGGTTTATGTATTTTATTACTTATATGTAGTAAGAAAAGGAGAAAGGGGGGGGGGGAGAGAGAGAGAGAGAGAGAGAGAGAGATTTCACAAATGGAGTATAAATTTTGACAGAGAAAATCCTGCCTGTGGGTTCAAATTGAATAAGAGTTATTAATTTGCATTTAACGATCTCCCAGAGCAGGGCATAAAGACATGGTCTAGCCTAGTAGACCTTCCCAAGTAGTAAATACTTTAAAATACTGTTGATCGATTGGATTGCCTTCCCTACTTGATTTTAAGCCCCAGAAGGGCAAGGACTGTATAATTTATCTCTTTTATCTCTCACCACACCAAGCATAGATGGCCCTGAGCACCAGGTTAATAGAAGGTAAACATTTGGTGATCTGTAGGTCAGACTTCAAGGCAAAAGTGTCAAAACTTTGCACATAACCAGCACAGGTATGTACATGGGTGTTAGTGAAGAGAGAGCCCTGAACAAGTGGGGTGAGATCGTCATCCCCTTTCTTTTGTGTGAATTAGAAGAAAGGCCTTTGAAGACTGGGAGGGAAGCATTTGGCAGACAGGGAGCAAAGGAAGGATACGGACTTTCTGAGGAGGCAAAATTATAATTTGTGCTTTCTTTCCCCCAAGGCTTCTCTGAAGAGAAAGTACTCTGTAATCTAGGATTTTGCCTAATTCCTGCTTGGAGTTCCCCATGACTGTCTTTTTCAGGCAGCTCTGTGTTCCTGCCACATAGAGGTACTCCATAATGGCCCCCAATGTTTCTTCCAAGGATAGCTAAAAGGTGGAGATGACTCAGATGGGGAGGGGATCAGTCTACAGGGTTCTGTTTATTTTCTTGTGTTCAGATTTTTTTTCAGGCAACAGGAATGAGTAGGAGTGATGAGAATGCTGTCATGAAATTAGGAGAATACATTTGGCCTACAGAACCTCTGGTTGGGTGCCTGTTCCAATTTAAGCACATGGCAGCTGGTGGCCAAGGAAAGACTGTGCAGGACGGCTGCCCTGATGCCTCTTCTGAGGACAAGTGCACACTTTGTCCGTGTCTCTGGGGCATCAAGGTACACTGGGCTGTTCTATTTCTGACTCTTGCTCACGTCTGGTTTGGAATTCTCCATCTGCAAAACAACTACTGGTTCCCAAGCAATGATGAATGAGCATTTAGTCACTTAGGTACATAGTTTTTATTTTTTCTAGTGTCTTGGAAAAATTACTTCTGAGTGTTCATAAATAGTAATGAGAGCACCAAGTAGGCTGTATGTCTAAGTTCCCTGGAATTCTTTAGGCAGAAGCTCACAGGACAACCAGGGGCTTTAGACACCTTCTTTGATACTCGCACTTTAATAAGAAATGAAAAGGAAAAAGAAAATACCCTTTCTTCTGCCACCGCCAACCCCCAAAAAACCCCCTAGAACTAAGTTTGTTTGGCTTTTATAATATGAATTCAAGTTGACCAGAGTAATCACAGGAAGGAATCTGTCTAGGCAAGATGCTAAATAAGTATAAATTATGAGACCCATGAAAGTGTTCGTTTTACCTGGGGCCTCCTTTACAGTCTGTTTTTAGTAACGGGTAGATCATCATTATGCCCAGAGACAGTATATCCATAGCAACATGTATTATACAGAGGGTGGCAATGACTAGGCAAGAATTACCCCAGCATATTCATCATTAGTCTCATTAGAAATCCGGTATAAGTGAACAGTAAGGCTAGCCTTGGGAAGAAAAATATTGGGAATAGAGATCACAAAAGGGCAATGCGCCGACTGAGGTGTTTATGCGTGCATGGGCTTTGCCAAACATCACAACCAGATTATTTCACAAAATAGTCACTGTTTACACAGTACTTCAAGGTTTGCAAAACTCTGCACAAATATTATCACATTTGATCCTCACAACTTTGTGAGGTAGATGGCACTGGTATTTCCATTTCAAAGGTGAGGAAATTAAGACTGAAAGAAATTTACCCAAGGTCATATAGCTAAGACCTGAATTCAAACTGAGAACAGGATTTGAATTCAGGTCTACCTGACTCCATCCACTGGGTCATCTAGCTGTTTGTGGCCATTTAGGCCAGACCCCTGCCCAACCCCCCCAGGGCTTTAAGGCAGGTTGTTGAGGGGCCTCCAAGGTTCGGAAGTAGAGCAGTTAGTGGCAAAACCAAATTTTAATCTTTTTCTGGAAAGCCTACTTTATTGTATGGAATGCTATGTTACATGAGGCTATAACTAGTTTAGCCATCATATGCTGATATATGCTCCATGGTGGCTAGAATAATAATGATGGCTAACATTTATGGAGTGCTTACTGTATGCCAGGCACTTCACAACTTATTTAATCTTCACAACAATCCTGGGAGGGAGATGCTGTTTTTATCCCCATTTTACAGATGAGGAAATCAAGGCAAACAGAGATTAAGTGACTTGCCCAGTGTTATACAACTAGGAAGAACCTGAATCTGGATTTGAACTCAGGGCATCCTTATGTAGGTCCAGCTCTGTATCCACTGCTTTGACCCACTGCAAGCCCATTTTATTGTTTCTCCTCCTAACCAATGGGAAAATTACCGGGGTACCAAGATGTAAGTCTGTTTATATGGGAATTAAAGTGGGCTCTGACAATTCATGAGACAATTAGCAGTCTAGAAGACAAGGTGAAATAATTGTTATTATTTAAAAATAGTTGTATCACTTTAGAAAACTTCTTTTCCTGTGTACTTGAAATGTATGAGGAACATAAAGGGTTTTATGGGCGGCTAAATCTTGATTTGAAGAAATTTATATTGCCCCAGTCACCATCTGGTGACAAATAGCCGTTCAAATGTGCTAAGATTTTACGAAATCCCTTATAGCCTAATGAGGTAATTATTTCAGTGAGATAGCTTTATATTCTTTTCTGCTCCTTTTCCCTTTATTTTAAATGTTGTGTCATTTTAATTGATTTTATGTCATTTTATGTGTCAGACAAATTTATGTGTCACTTAATTGATATGTAAAACTATTACCCCATGTCATTTGGAAAAATAGATATTATTTTGTCAAGATTTTTTAAATTTCATTTAGTGATTGATGGCCTTTTACAAATTCATTTTCTCTGATTTTAAGTTATGCTTTGGTTCGATATATAAGATTTTTATATTTTCTGAAAAATTTTTACTTCGTAACTGTAAGATAGATTTTTAAAAGGCAAACAGGAATTTTAAAATATTTGGACAAAATGGAAGTTAAAAGGCTTTTAAAAACATAAATAAAATAGGCCTATTTTCCATTTTTTAAAGTATAGATGAAAAATATTTCTGTATACGATTGTCCTTTAAAATAAGAACAACGTTACAAATTGAGAAAGAAAACTCCCCAAAGTCCTGGTGCCTAGGATCTCCAGAGGGTCTTAAAAGCTCTAGCCAGGCACCAACCCATCATTACCTTCATTTTGTATGTGTGTGTATATACACACACACGTGATACATACACACATATGTGTGTATAACCTAAAATTGCTTGACTGTGGATCCCCTGAAAGCTGTCCCAGATTTAAGGCATATTTTAAGTCAGCATCACAGGAGCCCCCATTGATATTTCTTTGACCAGACCAACACTTGCTCAAAGAAAAACTCTAATTGAATAGTACAACAAAATAAATGATAAGGAAAATTCTCCTCAAGGGAATACACTCAACTATAGATTCTTATACAACTGATGGGAAAAGGAATACATGTAGAAACACAGAGAGAAAGAGAACAGATGTAGCTAGGCAGGGGTGGGGAACCTATGGTCTTGAGGCCACATGTGGCTTTCTAGGTCCTCGAGTGTAGCCCTTTGATCGAATCCAAACTTCACAGAACAAATCCCCTTAATAAAAGGATTTGTTCTGTAAAACTTGGACTCAGTCAAAAGGCTTCACTCAAGGACCTAGAGGACCACACGTTCCCCACCCTGATAAGGCAATTCATTCAACTTCGTACAATTCGTGTCTTCCATGCTTCTGCCTACCTCCTCCTCAGTGCTAAAAGTGTCATCTCGTGGTCTGTTGTTGAAGAAGTGGTTTTCTCCAATATTACAAAGTGCTGGGTAGTGGGGGATGGGGAAGCGCACCTGCTGATCTATTCTTTCTACTCTGCTGTCTTAAGCTACCTACGAAACTATCATTTTCAAGTACTTTGCTTAATTTTAGCTTCTCTGTATCTCCTTTCTTTTGGTTCCTAGCTCCAAGGGTTACATCACTCTGTAATTCAGACCTCTAGCTAGCCCCCCAACAAGACAGAGAAGCTCTTATGCATTAACTGTCTTTTCTTTTGCCTAAACTGACTTGAATTCTGTCTACTCTATTGTAAGGAATCTCATCATTTTCCTGTTTTATACTAATTACTCTGGAAGTTTACCTAGAAAGACTGGCAAAATTAATCTTGCTTTCTTACCCCTCCTTCATTCTCTCTACACATGCATGTATGTGTGTGTATACACGTAATACAAAATACGCATGTTGCAACATGTGTATTACATACACAAAATAATTATATACACTGTGCAACATATGTATGTATATACATACATATACACATATGTATGTATATACATATACATAAACACAGGTACCTCAGATCTCCTTTTGTACTAACTAGATCGACCCATTTTTTTCCCAGAAGTTGCCTTTTTCTACCCCCAGTTTTAGCTTCCTGGTCTCTTATAACAATATAGAAAGGAATTCAGGGAGACTGCAAAATCTGCCTTTTTTCTAAGGCTACTTTACCCATCTTCTACTTTCTGAACTAAAATCAGGATTCATTGTTAATTCTAGCAGTTGGAGGGTTTTTAGTTTTATTTTTTAAAATAAGTTTTTATTGATGTCTTCTTCCCTTTCCTTCTCCCATATAGCAAGTAGTATTTTTTAAAAGAGGAAAAAATTCCACACAACCTACTGACACATTGAAAAAGTCTCAAAACATTTTTGTGTTATAATAAATGATGAACAGGATGATTTCAGGAACACCTGGGAAGACCTGTATGAATTGATGCAGAAAGAAATGAACAGAACCAGGAGAATATCGTACACAGTAACAGCAATATTGTAACAATGAACAATTGTATAAAACTTAACTATTTTTATGAGAATTCCAAAGGACTTCTGGTAAAAAATATTATCTACCTCTAGAGAAAAAACCCTAATAAACTCTGAGCAAAATTGAAGTATCATTTTTCACTTTATTTTTCTTGCCTTTTTTTTTTTTTGCAAGATGTCTAATCCAGAAATAGGTTTTACATGACTTCACATAGATAATAAATATCATTGCTTGCCTTTTCAATGGGTAGGTGAGGGACTGGAGGGAGGGAAAGAATTTGGAACTCAAGATTTTAAAAAGCTAATGTTAAAAATAAATAGTTTTTTAAAAAGAGAAAAGAAAAAGTCCAAAAACATGTGCAATGTGTCCCACCTCCAAAAAAGGGTGGGTTTGATGGGATGATGGGACCTGGATCCTGAATTTTCAGATGCATTTCAGCCCCAGTCCCTGAATTTTTCCACACATTTCAGTAGCCCAGATCACTGGCATCTCACCTGAGGCATCTGGCCCAACCCAGCCCACCTAGATACTCAGTAGTCCTTTCTATCTCTCCATTGGAGTGTTGCTTGATCTCTATAATTTTGTTACATTCATTTTTTATATTTTGGGCTGTGGGTGTTTTTCTCTAGTTCGCATTTATTGTGTATATTTTCTTGACTCTGCTTGCTTCACTCTGTATCAGTTCATGTAAAACTTTTCATGCTTCCCTGTATTCATCACATACATCATTTCTTACAGTGCAGTAATATTCATTACATTTGCATACCACAATTTGCTTGACCATTGCCCATAAATGGACACCTACTTTGTTTCCACTTCTTTTCCATCACAAAATGTGCTGCTATAAATATTTTAGTGTATATGAGGACTTTCTTTTTATCTGTGGCTTTTCCAGGGTACGAACTCAGCGATGGAGTCTCTTTAATCCTGTTTTTTAGTGGACTTCTTGTTATCACTATAATCCAATTAGGAAGCAAATTTACCAAGGACCTTGCAAAAAGCTGTCCAGCATTTAGTATGGTATGCCATGCATAGCTCAATTCTAATAAATGTTTGTTGAAATGCATCAGATTGAATTATTTGAGATAAAGGTCTGAATGAAACTGAACAAAACTCACAGAAAATTAGGGGGGAAACTTGTGCTTTAGGATTTCCTAAAGAGGGAAGTCAGGGGTCTTCTGAGATGACTGAAAGAGCAAGGAACAGTCCCACCTTTTTTTCAGATGTAATCAAGGAATCTTAAAGGAAAAAGGAAGATCAGGGGAGGGGAAGGGAAATGATCGGGAGAAAAGAATACAAAACTATTATTCATTTGCAAAATTTGACCTTTTTCCAAAGCCTTGGTCTTGTGAGGAGCCTGGCCTTGTGAAGATGGCAAGACTGAGGAAAAAAAACCCTCAGTATTCCCTCTGATGTTTAGAAATAAGCACAGTGATCAAGGGATTGACATCTAGTTTCTTTAATGTTCCATTGATTTAAGATGTGCATGGATATTTGATCCAATTTCAATTCCTTTAACTTTACCATTTGTTAGTACTCCTAGGCCAGGAGTAATTTTATCCCAAAGCACGGCCATCTTTTCTAGGATTTATGAGGTTCCACCTATCTATACACTGTCAGACTCCTGGATGAGAAAGCTTCTTAGTTTCAGTGAACAGACCTCTCATTTCTGCCCAGAAGAAAGAAAACAGTGAAATTATTCTAAAAAGACAGTTTTGGAAAAATAGATGCTTAGGAGTTTTGACTCAGTGCTCCTAAGTAAAATTTCCATCCTTCTCCAGTTACAAGTTTATTTTTCTTGGTGGAGAAAAAGCTTAATGGGTTAGTGAGGAAGGAGAGAAGGATGAGTTTCAAATAGAATTTGTTAACTTAGGCTGTGTCTATACAATACCACCGCAATACTTTTAAGAGTGAAGAAAAACTCAGGTTAAAAAAATCAGTTTTTTCAATGCATTTCCAAACCGCTGGGATGACCAGTAATTTCTCTCACTGAATTGTATAGACATTGTATAATAAAGGAAAGAGGCCCTCAGCTAAAAGGAAGACTTGGTTCTGGGCCTTTCTCTTCCATTAACTAGCTGAGTGACCCTAGGTAAGCAGCTTTACTTTTCTCCTCTTGAATACAGTGTGGTACAGTGGAAGGGGCAGTGGCTCTGGAGACAGAGGCCATGGGCTCAAATCTTACCTCAGATGCTTATTATCTGTATGACCTTAGGCAACTTAATCTTTCTGGGCCTCAGTTCCCTCCTCTGTAAAATGAATAGGGTTGAACTGGATGACCTCTGAGCTTCCTTACAGTTCTTCCAAATCTATGATGTTATCAACTCCAGGTTCTTCATCCATAAAATGAGGATGAAAAACTTACTTTGTCAGGTGGTTGTAAGGAGCAAATGAAATGCCTGTGAAAGCCCTTTGGAAACTGGAAAGTGCTGTATAAATGTAAAATGACGCTGTTATTCTGTAGAGATACTCTTGGCTTCTCTCCACTGCCCATGGTTTGTCTGAAGCCATAGACCTTTTGAGTATGCCCCTTAAATCTTGGGAAGCCTAAATTCACAAGATGGTTGTGTCCATCCTTCATTGCTGAAGAAGACCATGCCATCAGAGAAATGATGACATGACTTGTAGAGCCTGTTCAAGAGTACCATGTGTCCTTGTGTTGCTTTTTGTGTCCCTCAACACATCAACTAATCCTAAACTTAATAATAAATATGGAACGATACCCGTCTGAAACAACATTACTCTACCCCCTCCCTTACAGGAAACACATCATCAATGATAAAGATTTGTTAGAGATGGACACTTCTGTTTACAGCCCTCAGATGCTAACTGAAGAAATCACAATAGTACCTAGAAATAGCACCCTTATTTCCGTCTTCACACAGACTGACAAATTGGTCTCTTGAAAATTACTGAGCCGTGAGGACAATCTTAACTTTAAATATTATGTCACCCAGGTTGAACACATTTTCAACCATAATATTAGCTCAACTGAAGGACACACAGAATTGCAGCTATTGCTGTCTTGGCAAAGGCCTTTAGCCTAATCGGAAAATTTATGGGCAGACACATTCTGAGGGAGCCAGACATCTTCTCTAAGACCAGACATCACAAGTCATTTGCAGGTGATCTATAGAGTCCTTGAGGTCAATTAGAGGACCTTATCCATTTAGTTCAGCTTTATGACTTTACAAATGACCCTAAGGTGTTTGTTTTTTTCTCTGTTGCCAGAAGCTAATAAAAACTTCATGAAGATTTAGAGACCCCCTAAAGAAATCAAGAGCTTAGTATCCTATTCTGACTTCTACTCACTAAGTAAACTTTGAAAAAAGCTTCTATCAATCCAATCCAACAGCAATTAGTAAGGACCTACTATGTGCAAAGCATTGTACTAGGTACCAGAGATTCAAAGATGACATAAGCAACGTCCCCTGTTCTAAACAGAGATCATCAGTATGCTGACCATATAATCAGTACCTAGTCTGTATGAAAGGAGAGATGTAGTGGTATCAGAAACATGGCAACACAATGCTCCTTGCCTTTTGTTCCACTGGGAACCATTTTAAGGTGAATAGAAGCTTCTGTCACTAAAAATATACATCAGTGAAAGCTGATGCCAGTCAATATCTCAGATTCTTAAAATAAAGTCTGGGTAGTACATAAACCGCTAGGGTATAGGGGAGAGAGTGCTGGGTTTGCTGTCAGGAAATCCCTGAGTCTTAGTTTTTTCTACCATAAAATGGAACTAATAATATTTGCTTTATACACAAAGCCTTAAATAGACAAGATCTCCAGACCTGACAATCATGCCATGTGGAAGAGATCATCTAATACTAGTCCAACTCCTCAGTCAAGACAGCAGTCACCCTATTGGAATTTTCTAGGAATATAGGTTATACTCCATCTCCTTCTTCCCCATCCCCAACTTATCTAACTTGTACAAAACTTGAGTGTGGCCCAGACTGTTAGTATTCAACATGTATATGTATATGTAAACATATATATATTCTTGTAACTGTGTGCCAAGATGACATATCTCCATGTGTCACTGGATTCATGAGCTCATCCATGTAGCTATTCCCTCTAATGATGTGGCCTCTTTCATCCTGTGTGACTCTTGCCTACACATTTTCCTACATTATCCAAGAGGGGAGGGGTTTTCTCTAAGTCTTCTTCCAGCATGTGGGTACCTGTGAAGCACTTGAGCTGTCCATCTATGACCATTTCTCCTCATTAAATGATGGGCCCACTTCCCTTTCCAGTGAAGGATCTCTTATCTGGTATCTTATATACTATGTCGAGGATATCAGTCATCATTGATTTTTCTTCTTGGTTGTTCCTCTGTGGATTGTCAGGCCAAATTCTTTTAAGTGGTTGTGGATTCTTATTTAGGAGACTTTATAGTGCTTTGAAGCTTGATGCAGTCAGTACAAGGTCATGGGCAAACAAGAGCATCTGGAAAAACCTTACCATCTATAGGGAATCCCTTTCTCATTTGGATCTTGCCCAAATAGAATTTTCTATCTGCCAAGATATAGTCAGTTTCATTTTCTGTGATGCTATTTGGCACTTACTGTGTTCAGCACCCTCCAACTCTCCTCTTGGAGAAAACATTCATAGCATTCTGTGTAGTCAGCAAACCACTGGCCTCTTTCATTTCTTAATCTTCAACCATACTTTCCAATGTTTTTCTCTTTTCTTCCTTATGATACTTTTGTGTTGAAGCATTAAGGTTTAAAACATACATGGAATTAGTTTAGAGGATCTTGTTGAGTTCATAATGGAATTTCTCTGCTTCTTCCTACTCTTCATCAGATATTGGGAATAAGCTGTATTTATTTTTATGGCAGTCATTTTGCTGCATCTGTAGGGAGGCAGTTAGGTGGCACAGTGTTTAGAATCATGAACTTGAAGTCAAGAAGACCGAAGTTCGAATCCTGCTGCACACACTTACTGGTTGTGTGTGTGAACCTGGGCAAGTCACTTAACGTCTATCAGTCTCAATTTCCTCACCTTTAAAATGGGAGTCATAGTAGCACTTACCTCACAGGGTTGTTTTGAGGATAAAATGAGATAACACATATAACACATTGTGCTAACATTAAAATGTTATATAAATGTTATTATTATTATTAAATGATGAACACTAAGATAAGTACTTGTTGCCTTTGGGCATGAAGTTAGCATATTATGGGAAAATTAAGGAAAAGAGGACATGATGAATGTGACATAGATGAAGAGAATAGTGATAAAAAAGGTGAATAATATGTTATTTAAATGCAGAGAGACAGCAATGTAGATAGAGAGTTTCTCTTGAGTTAGGACAACTTGGGTCCAAGTCCCATCTCTGCCTTGTGCATGAGGGTGTGTATATAATAGCTTTGCGACTCTGGCCAAGTCATTTAATCTCTTAGGACCCAGAGCAATTCTCTAAGACTGACCTGCTTTGGTAGAGGGATATTCCTTACCAGGAGTTCCCTATACCAATGAAATCACATCCAGTTAAAAATAAAAATCTGCATGAAAGTAAATGTAGAGGAAAAAACTCACAAAAATAACTCAAGGAGTCAAACCAACTGAGATGAAATGTACGTCAATAGTGATTACTGATAATAATGTAAAATTTCACATACTTAATCTTGTTTGACCAACACCTCTGTGAGTTATTACAGGTATCATTATCCCCATTTTACAAACTGGGAGACTGAGGTTGAAAGAGTTTAAGACACTTGCTCATGGTCACACAGGTAATAGCTTTCAGATGTAGGTGGGATTATAACCTACATTTCCGCTACCCAGGTCTCTACCCTAAATTGACTCACTAAGAACATATGAACTTATCCATGCAAATATTTCCACCATCTGTGTAGTTTGCTACCCATCTACCTTCTTACCTATACAGTTCTTGTATGTATCTTCCCCTAAACTACTGAGTCACCCACATTTTGATTTTCAGAGGTTATAATGTTCTATGGTTTATGGCCATAGAACATCACATAGAGTATATTGGTGATAAAAATAAATATGGAATTTTTTTGTCAGGTAGCAGCTTGGATTTTTGAAGGTACTTGAAATTTCTAAAATCTGATTTAATATACTGTCTTCCTCCAAACCAGTTCTGGGTGTGGCTCATTGTCCATCTGCAATGCTTATCTAAAATATATGCACTGATATGACTCCTTGCCCAACTGTATGTAATAATCTTGGCAATATGAATTTATCATCCACTTGGTTTTTCCTGCATGGTTTTTAGGCTGATATCTTTTAAGTAGTGTATGTCTCATTGAAGAGAGTTAGTATTCTTAGGCTAAATTCAATCAGCAACCATGTCATTCATAAACAGAAGCATCTGATGAGCTTCAGTTTCTCTAGAATCCCTCTTCTGTTTAGAGTCTGTAGGGCATATGCCCCATTACAATGATGAACCCTTTAGCTTGCAACAATACTGATAATCAAAGGAATAGTGAATTTCACTTTCTAATTGCATCTATCAAGATATCTGATGTAAGAGATGCAAAGGAAACAACTTGGGAAATGTTTGAGCCTGTGTTTTTTGTAGTCTGTTCAATGCTTCCCCCCTCCCTGAAATCAACAAACATTAAACACAAAAGATACTCATATTTGACACCTTTCATGCTATACAGAAGTGAGGTTATAAGCCTTTTATTCTCTCTTTCATTTCAGAATCTCAAGCTTGATATTCCAACACGCATTACTATACTATACTAGATTACTATTATACCACTTGTTACCATATTTGGATTAATGTCCCTAAGAAATAAGGTGTATGATGATTCATTTTGGAGGTCTTGTTATGTTTTTCATGAAATTTATCTACTTCATCTTTCATAATACATATAAGCTACAATCATCTTCATATATTTTGGCTTAAACTAATTAAGAGCTTTACAAAGTAAGATGAACAAGTGTCCCACAAAATAATAAATTTAAATAATAAATTAAACTGTAGCTTACATTTGCATGATACTTTTAAGTTTGAAAAGCATTTTTATCACAACCATGAAAGGTGGGTAATAAAGTATTATTATGCCCATTTTTAAGATAAGAAAATTGAAGTTCCAAGAGATTGACTGACTTTTCTTTTGTCATATGCTTAATCATCTTGAGATGGGGTTTGAACCCAAGTTCCAGGTCTAACACTCTATCCACTCTGTTACACCATCACTCAGTTATATTTCTTATTACTTTTGGCACATAGAGATCTGTAGCTGGTTTGGGTGTTAGATATATCGTCCAATATAGTCCCCTCAATTCACAGATGGGTAAAGTGAGGCCCCAAGAGAATAAGTGGTTTCTTTGCCCATGGTAATGCAGAAAGTAGCAAAGCTGGGACTCAAACTCAGGTCCTGTGACTCCTTCCTCACTTCATCATTTTTTCAACTGAATTTGCTGCTGATCAAGTCAGCTCCACTCACTACTTACTTATCTCTCAGAAGAGAACCTATGAGTCATGTTCTTATATAGCTGCAACTTCTTTATGTCTTCTGATTTCATTAGAGTGAAAATGTTAGTACTGATGAGGTTGAATTCTTCTAGTAGCTTATCAACTCAGTGAACAGTAATGTCACATGTGGAACGCTAATGGCTAGGGGAAAATTTATGGAAGGTCTAGGAATCATGTGATTCTCAGAACTCTCTTCCTCCTTCTCTGCTTTTCTTCCAACCGTAATCACTGTTGAAGTGAGAGGGAGTTGCCCAAGACTGAGAGGAATGTTGCATTTTTCCTTGTTTTGTGGCCAAATCTTGGCCAAAATCTTAATCAACTTGTATGTGACCTACTGAGATTGTGCTGCACTCTATTTAGCTAACCTGATCCTTGGACATGGGCACAATTTGTTTCTAGGACTACAGCTGAAACCTTTCCAGCTTGGTAGGATGTGTCAGAGTGACCATCACCGCTATAGCTTTTGAGAATACATGATGAGGCATTTGAGAGAGCAGGAGAGACTTGTTTGGATGAATAGGAGACTTTCTCTTTCTATGTGAACAGAGAGGAATCAATATGAGAGATGTTGTAGAGGTAGAACTGGAAAGATTTGGCAACTGATTGGATACAGAAGCGAGAGAGAGAGTGAGGAGTCTGGGATTAACATTGAAGTTATGAACCTGGGAGACTAGAAGAATGGTGGTACCTTTAACAGAAACAGGCAAGTTAGTTTTGGACATGTTGACTTTGTGATGTTTCCAGACTATTTAGTTTGAAATCTCTAATAGGTCATTGCTGATGTAGGGCTGAAGCTCAGGGGAGAGATTGGAGCTACATATATAAATATATGTATATATGTATATACATATATAAATACATATAAATATATGTATATAAATCTGTGAGTCATCAGCATGGAGATAATAATCAACTCCATGGAGACTGATAAGGTTACCAAGAGAGAATGTAGAGGGAGAAGAAGAGATGGCCAACCATAAAGTCTTGGGGAAAACCCAAGGTTAGGAGTGTGATGTAGAGGATAAGTTGAGAAAGGAGACTGGGTGGGAATGAATAGATAGGGGGAGAATCAGTAGAGGAATGTCATGAAAACTCAGAGGAGAGAAACTAGGAGAAGAGGGGGATCAGTGATGTTAAATGCATGAGATAAGTTGAGAAGAATGGGGATGGAGAAAAAAATAACCCATCAGATTTGCAAGTGAAATATTGTTTGTAACTTTGGAGAGGGTAATTTTCAGTTGAGTGATGAGGGAAGAAGACGGATTGCATAGAGTTGAGGAATGAGTGAGAGGAGAATAAATAGAGACAGTAAGTGTAGACAGTTTTTTCTAGGAGTTTGACTAAGAAAGGGGAGACATAGGACTTCTGACAGGCATATAACAAAAAGCAAAAAGACCGAACATATACCAAAATGGTGACAGCAGTACTCTTTCTGGTAGCTAGCAGGAAAAAATTAGAAATGAAATATGTTCCTATAAATTAGGAAATGGCTAAAATAACAAAAAACAAAAATAAATCTGTGACTTAGGAATATAAAAGAGTTATTAATTGTTGTATTATTATTGTTGTATAGTAAGCAATGACAAATGTGAGAAATTCAGAGAAACATGGGAAGATTTGTACAAGTTGATGCAGAATGAAATAAACTGAACCAAAAAAATTTTTTTAAATCTACATATTGACTACAATAATGTTAATGAAAGACCCCTCAAAGAACTCTGGGTAACAGGAAAAATCAGCAATGGTTCCAGAGAGGAGTTGATGAGACTGAGCCTCTCTCCTCATGGCATAGAGGAAGGCTGCTACTCAAGCAGATGTTGTATTCATTATTCGACAAGGTCACTGTATTGACTGTTTTTGTTTAATTATTTTCCTTTGTTACAAAAGGATTAAAGCTGGGGTGTGTGTACAGGGTCTGGGGTAATTTCCAGGAATTACTATGTTGTAAAAATGAATGACATAATAAAACTTACTTTAAAAAATAGTAATACAGGTGGTAAGGGCTATAAATAAGATGGTGATGATATAAAGTGAAAGGTTCAGGTGGGTGAAAGAGAAATCATGGATGTGGCATCAATAGCACATGGTCTTTGGGATATAGGAAGCTAGAGCACCGGAATTTTCCAAGGGTGGAAGGAACTGTTTTAGCAGGTGGTGGCTCCCATTCATTAGAAGACCTCAAGTAGTGCCTTAACACTCTACTTGGCTCATAATAGGAGCTTTATATTAGGTGCCTGTTGACTGAGTCTGGATGGCCACTTATTAACAGTGTTCTTGTTCAGGTACAGTTTGGAACAGACCACCTCTCAGGTCACTCCCAGCCCTTAAAATCAGTGATTCTGTGAAGGATCTGTGCTCTGAGAAAACTAGGAGTGAGTAGTATCTCAAAAGTGGAGGGAGAAGTGAGCCTCACAATGGAGGGAGTGGTCATTATTGTCAGGTAATGTAGAAAGGCCAAGAAGGATGAGGGCCAAGAAGAGGCCACTACATTTTACAACTAAAATGTAATAGTGGGGCAGATGGGTGGTACAGTGGATAGAGCACTGGCTCTGGATTCAGGAGGATCTGCTTTCAAATCTGATATCTGATGCTTGACATCTAGTATGTGACCCTGGGCAAATCACTTAACCCCAATTGCCTAACACACACACACACACACACACACACACACACACACACACACACACACACACACAAAGATATAATAGATAGAAGGTGGCTAGATCAGAGGTTCCTAAATTTATCTGGCCTACTCCACCCTTAAAAAAATTACTCAGCGCTCCCCCTGCCCAAAACTTACTTTTTAACTCTCACTTTTTTTTGAAGTTTGCATCATTTAAAAAATATAAAAAATATATTTTTAAAAGTGGCACATCTTAAACTTAATAATTTATTGTAAATTCGTGTTTTTTTCCTGCATTGAAATTTTAATGGCACAATATTGCATAATGTAATTGTACAGTATTGTATGGTAAACAAGTCATTACATGCACATGTTCCTGCCCATGCATGCTGGACTTCCCAACAACGTATGACAGTAAATATTAATCAGGGCCTCCTATGTGCCAGACACTGCATTAAGTACTACGAGGATATAGAAAGAGGAAAAAGACAATCCCCACCCTTAAGGATGTACACTCTCGTGGGGAAACAACATGAAAACACTCACACATATGCATGCGCACACACATACAGCAAACTATCTACAGGATAAATAGAAAATAATTGACTATATTAAGAGGAACTGGGGGAAGGTTTCCTGTAGAAGGTAAACCCAGATTAAGAAATCCTGATATTAGGGAAGGAGAGATATAGAACAATAGCTCTGAGGGTAGAAAGATTCAGGGGACATTTCTTTAGGATGAGAGAAATGTGAGGGTCTTTGTACATGGAGGTTAAGGAGTCAGTGGAGAGGGTAAGTTTGACAAGGCAGAACGTGATCAGCGAGATCAGGTCAGCCACATGCTGGAGCTGGCTTGGACCAGCTCTGAAGAGAAGATTGTTATGTTCTGAGACTGTACATTTCAGAAATCAGCAACTGCTATAAATCAGGCTTGAGTTATCGTCTAGACTTAAGAAAGTGATCAGCAAAATGCTTAAAATCAAAATTTAAAAAAATGCAGATTAAACTTAAAAAATGTATCCTGCATTAAAAATTTCTTAAGACTAGACAGTTAAACACTTAACAGCAGACCTATGGATCACGGGTACAGGTAGAGGGATTAGCCTTAGCAAAGAGTAAGTCCTCTTTAGCCTCAGAGAAGGGAGGAAGAGAGGAGGTGTGGATGGGTGAGCCCCGACGCTTCCCCCAGCTCTGTAAAATATGATCAGATATATTTTTTTTCTGTAATGTTCTAATTCCCCTTTCCCCCATGTGAGCACTGCTCATTGCCAGGAAAGGCAAACAGTGGGTTGTATACCAGCTGGTGCAAAGGAAAGGCAGAACAACTCCCACCACAAAACTTTTGGTAGCTCAGTTCTACTTCCTCACTCTTTGGAGAGAAAAATACATTGATTTCTGTGTTTTCATTTCTAATCTATCTACTTTCCCTAAAATAAATTTGACACTCCATCTATGTAATGACAAAAGAATCAAATGAAAGACTTTCAGATCGTGGTTCTGTAACCAGATCTATCACTACTAGATGTGTGACCTTGAATAAGTCATAATCTCTACATTTTCCTCATCTCTAAAATGGAAATAACAGCTCTAGTCCATACTTGGAATTATTGCAAGGATCAAATATACATGGAAATTGCTTTATCTTTCTCTGTTTCCTTGCAGGTCTCTACACCCTCCCTCCCAATATTAAATCAATTGATAGGTTTTGTCAATTCTATCTCCACAATACCTCTTGGATTTGTTCATTTTTTCCTATTTACCCTGCCTTTGTTATGTGTGTTTATTTTCATGACTGTAAGCTCCTTTAGGGCTAGAACTGACTTTTTTTTTATCCCCAGTGTTTAGCAAAGTGTCACATATATTAGGTGCCTAACACCTTTTCACCTTTTCTCCATACCTGGGGCTAGTTCATGCCCTCATTGCTCCTCTCCTGAACTATTACGCTAGCCTCCTAATTGGGTTCTCTGGGCTCAGTCCTTGCCTTCTTCATTCAATTCCTCATCTAGAGGCCAAAATTATCTTCCTAAAGCAGAGATCTGACCTTGTCACTTTCTTTCTCAAGAATTATTAGTGATTCCTCATTATTTCTGCAATAAAATTCAAACTCCCAAGCTTATCATCTAAAGACTTTCAAAATCTAACTTCAGTGTACCATTTTGGTTTTTTTCAGGTCAAGTGACTTGCCCAGGGTCACACACTTAGTAAGTATCTGAGGCTGGATTTGAACTCAGGTCCTTTTGACTCCAGAGTCCTCTATCCACTGTGCCACCTTACTGCCCCCATTTTCCTTAACATATTTCACATTTTACCCCTCCATTTGCTCTGTATCCCAGCCACATTGGCTTATCTACTTTTCCTTAATGCTCCATCTCCCACCTCTGTCACTTTGTCCAAGGCTATCCCTCATGCCTAGAATGTACTTCATTTTTGCCTCTTAACTTTCTTTAAGACAGATTATATACCACCTCCTGCAAGAAGCTTTTTTTTTAAAAAAAAAATATTAGTTAATTAACTTTTAGTTTTCAACATTCACTTCCATAAGATTTTGAGTTCTAAATTTTCTCCCTCTAGCTCCCATGGCTCCATCCCAGGACGGAGTGCAATCTGATATAGGCTCTACAAATACATTCATATTAAACATATTTTCACATTCATCATGTTGTAAAGAAGAATTAGAACCATTGAGAGGAACCACAAAAACAAAGAAACAAACGGAAAAAGAGAGCAAATGGTATTCTTCCATCTGTATTCAGACTCGATAGTTCTTCCTCTAGATATGGATAGCATTTTCTATCATGGGTCTTGGAATTGTCTTAGATCCTTGCATTGTTGAGAAGAGTTAAGTCTATCAAAGTCAGTCATCAAACAATATTGCTATTACTGTGTACAATGTTCTGGTTCTGCCCCCTCACTCAGCATCAGTTCATGTAAGTCTTTTCAGGTTTTTCTGAAGTCAGACTGCTCATCACTTCTTATAGCACAATAGTATTCCAGAAGTTTTTCTTGACAACCTGTCCTCTAGCCCCAATTGTTAATACTTTCTCCTTCCTCAATGAACTTTTTACATGTTATAATAATCTGTTTACATTTTGCGTTCCACTCTCTCTCCTAAAATCTCCCCCTATCATCCCTCCTTCCGAAGAAGGTACAAATCTTGAAAGCAAGAACTATTTTCTATTTTTGTCTTTATGTTCCCAGAACTTCACATAGTGTCTTATATACAGTAGGCACTTGACCAATGCTTGTTGGATTGTATTGAAAATGTAAGATATTTTTATTACTGAGTGGAAAAAAGAGGTTAGACAGCTAGTTTGACTGTTTTTCTCCCATGACTTGACTTAACTGACTAGTTGGTTTGGTCCCTTAAAGATTGTATCTCATCTCCGCCCCCCTTTTGTCCCCATTTGCCTCCTATTCCACATCACCCCCATTGAGGAGTTTGTCAGTTCAAACCCACATCCTGTTCATTTCCATTTTCAACAAGACAAGCAGTGACACGAGTGGTTTCTATGATATAGTGACCTCCTTTTGTGCACAAACCAAAAACTTGTTACCCAAAAGTCACAAATCAGTTTGTGGCCAGTGAATTCTAATCCACAGACCTAAACTTTGTTCAAATCTCGGACTTTGGAGAAATGACATTATGTCTTCCTATTCAGGCAGCTAGTGGGTGTAAGCAATAGAGAGCCATGTCCAGAGTCAGGAAGGTGTGAGTTCAAATCCAGCCTCAGACACTTGATCGTCGTGTGATCCTAGGCTAGTCACTTAATCTCTATCTGCCTCAGTTTTTTTTCAGCTGCAAAATAGGGATCATAACAATGGCCTGCCTCCCAAGGTTGTTGTCAGGATCAAAAAAGATAATATTTTTAAAGTGCTTAGTACACTGCCTGGCATAATAGGCACTTAAAAAGGTTTGTGCCTTTCCCCTTTCTTTCTTCTTACCATCCTATTCAATTAGCCTGCTAATTGCTTCTCAGCTCCCTGCTTCCATTTTCTCTCCTCTCTAAGCAATCCTTTGAACAGAGCTCAAAATAACCTTCCTAAAGTACGGTTCTGATCATGCCACAACCCTTCCTCAAAATCCTTCAATGGTTCCCTATTTCCTACAAGGTATATAATAAAAACTGCTTAAGCTGACACATAAAATCCACCATGGTCTGACTCTAAGCTACCTTTCCAGACTTATTTTCAGTGATTCCCCTTAATGCACCCTATATTCAAGCCAAATTAGACCACTCCTTGAACCTGACATTCCATTTCCTGCCTCCCAGTCTTCCTGCAGTCCATTCCTCATGCCTCCTTCTCTCAGCCCATCAACATCCTTCACTTCCTTCAAAGCTCAGTTCAGGTAGCTTTTTCTTCCTGATTCTTTCCCTGATTTCCTCCTCTCTCCCTGATGAAAGTGTTACTTAGAACCCCAGGACTGGACCTCTCCTTAACTCCCTCACATTTCACTACATTGTCATATATTTTGTTACATGCTTTTCATGTCCTTCCCTGGTAAAATATAAGCTACTTGAGGGTAGCCACTGTACTGTTTTTCATTTTTATATCCCCAGTGCCTAGCATAGTGCCTTACCCATAGGCACTTTGTGTTTGTTGGATTAAATTGAATCCTTGAATCATCTGGTTCACTATTTTTTAAAATAAATATCAGAACTAAAATAACAAAGTTCCCAAGCTGAAAGAAAGTTTAGTTTAAATTCTGTGGTGCGTATTTTTTTTTCAACCAGTATTTCATCAACTTGTAGAGGGAGAAAGAGATCTAGTCTAACTTTCTTGTCTTAAAGGTGAGGAAAAGGAGGAAAAAAGAAATTGCATAAGGTATCATGGCCATGACTAAAACCCAGATCTGTGAACCTGGAAATTGATTTCTTCTGAGATTAGTACTTTACCCAATGTGACCGCTTTGCAACCCTCAGGTTGGAGACCTTTAAGTGTTGGAAGATTGTATTTGGCTCCAATGTTTCAAGTTGAAGTTGTTCAGTAAGAACAAAGGCTAGAATCTGAGGTGGGAAGAGGGAAGCTAATGGCAGAGACTACTGTCCAAGGTAGAGGAGAAAGGGCAGGAACTAGCTAAGTTACAAGCATAATCCTGCAACGTAGACAACGTCAAAAGCAGAGAAGAAGGAGGGACCTAGCAATCAAAATCCAATGCTACTGTCACAAAATCGAGAAGAGTTTAAACCGAATTAACGAACATTTATTGAATGCCTCCTTATTAGCCCAGTATTTTGCTTGGTTTTTGTTCAGTCATTTCCGTCATGTCCAACTCTCCATGGCCCCATTTGGGGTTTTCTTGATAATCCTTAAAGTGAACAAACTGAGGCAAACAGGGTGATTTACTCAGGGTCACACAGCCAGTAAGTGTCTGAGGCCAAATTAGAAGTCAAGTCTTGCTGGCTCCAGGGCCAACATTCGGTCCACTGTGCCACCTAACTGCCCTGACTGCTTCCTTATGGACTCAGTATTGTTAGATATTTTGTGGTTGGTGATGCTGTTGTTCAGTCATTTCAGTCATATCTAACTTTTCATGACCCCATTTCAGGTTTTCTTGGCAAAGATAATGGAGTAATTTGCCATGTCTTTCTCCAGCTCATTTTTTCAGATGCTTAGTATGTTTGTTACATGTTTATTGCATGTATGTTTATTCGTTGGTTGGTATGTTTATTACAATTGTTTTGTAAGTCAATCAAGATGCATTTCTAAGTTGTTTTTTGTGCTCTAGGCACTATGAATACAAAGGAAAAAATGAAAATAGTCTCTGCCTTATATGAGCCTGTGTTTTGTCTATAACATGAACATGTATAAATATAAGCAAAATATATACAAAATAAATGGGAGATAATGGAGGCAAGAGCACCTGGAGGATCAAGAGAGCCTCATGGAGGAGGTGGTCTTTGAGCAGAATTGCGAAGGAAACTAGAGATTTACAGAGGTGAAGAGGGAGTGCATTCCAGGCACAGGGGACAGACAGCCCGTAGAGATGAGATGGGATGTTGTGTGTGAGGAACAATAAGGCTCTTCTGGCTGAGCCATAGGGTGAGTGAAGGGAACAGTGTCTGATAAACTGAAAAGATCGGATGGAACCACTTTGTGAGGGACTTCCCTGTTGGACCTTAAACTCCACAAAAGTAGATAGCAACAGCAAACTTTGGATGTCTCTCTCTAGTGACCAATGGGGTAGCCAGCTGGAGCAGTGGATAGAACAAGGGTCCTGGAGGCAGGAAGACTCATTTCCTTGAGTTCAAATCCAGCCTCAGACACTTACTAGCCACTTAACCCTGGGCAAGTCACCATTCGCTTCCGTTCCTCATTTATAAAATGAGTTGGAGAAGGAAATGGCAAACCACCCCAGTATCTTTGCTAAGAAAACCCCAAATGGTGTCACAAAGAGTTGGATGTGATTGAAATGACTGAACAACAACCAGTGACGAGCAGTTCCCTGCATAAGATAGACATTTATCAAATATTTGTTGGATGGATGAATGAATGAACAAAGAGAACATTATAAGCACTCACAGGAGAGTGCTTTTAAATCCCTTGGATTCTCTGTTCTCATGCATTTTTTAAGGGAGACAGAGGAAGAGGTAAGACAAGCCTTGATAGCTGGAAACATTCTTTTTTTTCAAGACTCCCCTCTCTTTACGATCAAACTGCATCTTTGTGCACATTCTGAACCCTAGGTTTAGGGCATTTCTTATCTTCCAAGGATATAGTTCTGCCTATAAAAAGGTTAACTTATTAACTGGACTTACTGAGATTATTAAGCTGGGGAGCCAAATTGCCCTGTTTTTGTTCACAAATATGGAATAAACTCTTTTTGTTAGTGCTTGTTTGGGTGGAGATTGTGAGGGATAAGAAGAGGAAGGAGAAGGGAGGCTGGATTCTGATACAACCCACCCATCTTAACAGTACAGACTCTGGGTCTAATGTCACTGAAGTTTCAAGTCACAGCCCAGATAAATACTAAGGTGGTGCTGTCAGCCTTTGAGCTAAGTCCACTCAGGTCTGTTCTCTGTTTCTGTGTCTGTCTCTCTCTATTTTTCTCTCTGTTTTGGTGTATGTCTCTATATATGTCTCTCTTTGTATACATATCTCTGTCTCTGTATCTCTGTCTATCTTTTTCCCTCTGTCTTGGTGTCTGTCTCTATATATGTCTCTCTTTGTCTTTGTGTCTGTATATCTCGCTGTCTGTCTTTCTTCACCTTTGTCTCTCTCTCTCTCTGGTGCTCTTAACATATTGTGGAGAGGTAGTAGATATGCTGAAGAACTTTTGCAGAAAACTGTCCCCTTTGTGCCAGGAAGAGAATCTGGAGGTGTCTTGTCCCAAGGCCACCTTAGGTCAAGGAGCATTAGTCTGCAAACAAACAGGCAGACAGTTAAACTAATGGCCGCTCACCTCCTGCCAGAGTTCCCCTTTTCATCTGTTTAACTGACAGTTCAGATAAGAGGAGCTGGTTCAAGTGGCACAGGTTGCTCAATAAACCACCCTCCCAACTGATGGAAGGCTACCCCCCTTCACCATCCCTACCTTCAAAACAGATTTCCTTTACAACTGTTCCTAATACCCCACAGAGGAAAAAGAAAACCTATTTTTAGTTTGCTTTACCATATTGTCTCTAATTCTTCTCTGGAGGACATTTATTTTCCTTTTTCATCTACAAGTCATCTGTTTGACTTGTCCTCTGTGGTTTTCTTGTGTCTCTGGTGAAGGTGTGTGTGGTGGGATAGTTCGCTTAGGCAGAGAGCCTGGTGGGATGAGGATACTTCTATTCTGGTTGGAGTTAAACTGAATTCACAGACTGTAATACGCCAAGTTATCATCTAGAAAGTATGGCCACGCTCTTGTTCAGAAATAGACCAAGGCAAGAGAAACTGGATAGACCAGTGAGAACCCACTTCTCTTTAGCTCACAGAAACTTCCTTACTGATAATAATGATTATTAATTGCATAGTGCTTTGTATGCATTATTTCATTCAACGTATCTGAAAGGTATGCACTACAGGTATCATTTTTCCAATTTTATAGGTGTAAATAAAAAATAGAGCTGTGAAAGATGAAGTTAGTCTGGAGAATTTTTTCACCTCTCAAATGGAAAGAAGAGGAACTGGGTTTTTTCTTTTCAGGCTACATCATTTTTCTTTCTCTAGACCAGTCTAGGGGTACCATGCTCTCCATCTCATTTCCTCTACATATTGGAGGCTGAGGATTTTTGGATTCACAGTGATATGGCCCTGAATAGACAGCTACTCACATGGCTTTAGCTTTGGGGTAATGGAGTGGATCCACATAGATTCTATTTTCTATTTTAGAAAGCTTAAGAATATAGGCTATTAATTTAAAAATCATCAGCTTAATATTTTCTCATACTCATATAGGTCATCAAGCCCTTAGTTAGGAAATCCCTAACATTTGGCCAGAGATGTAAATCTCTGATCTATTTAAGTTCTGCATATTTAAGCTAGCCACTCTTATTTTCCTCCTCTACCCCAAACTGTACTCTGTTTAGGCAATTAGAGACATACATAACTCAGAAGTGATTAAGATAAACCTTATTTTTTTCTTGGGATAGCTGACTTTAATGTACTACTTAAAAAAGGCTAGTAAATGTTTAAAAGAAACAAAGAAACTTGGATCTAAACACCTGTCCTTTTGAATGGACGTAGATAGGCAAGAAGAAGAGGCAGAAGAGAATGGTACTAGACCCTCTATCCACTGCTTTTAGTTGTGCCCATCTAGGGCTAACCAGGACAAATCTATTTTCTCTTCCACAGCCCTTCAGATCCTTGACACCAGCAATAACGTCCCTTCTGAATCTTTTTTTTTCCTCTAAGACAAACACAGTGAATGTCTTCTAATGCTCCTCACATGATTTTATCTCAGAACCCTTCCATCTTGATTCTTCAATTTGGATGTTCTCCAGTTTATCAGTCTTTCCTGAAATGTGATACTTAGAAGTGAACACGGTATTCCAGCTGTGGTCTGATGAAGACCGTAGGACCATTATCCATTTTGAGGCAGTTAAATGGTACAATGGAGAGAGTGCTGGACTTGGAGTCAAGAAGCCCTGGGTTCATTATGGCATCAGACACTGGCTGGGTGATCTTGGATAAGTCACTTAGCCTCTACTTGTCTCAGTTTCCTTACCTGGATATCAGGTATATCAGGATATCAATAGCACCTACTACACAGGACTGTTATGAGGATCAAATGAGATAATATTTGTAAAAAGTGTTTAACACTGTCTGGTACATAGTAGGCACTGTAGAAATGTTACTTATTATTACTATTATTTAGTCTTAGCCTCTCCCAATACACTCCAAGATTTCATTTTTTCTTCCAACTTTTATTATTTATTTATATTTAATGCTACTTAATGAACAGTCCACTAAACCACCCAGAAAATATTTATTTCCGATGAAGTACGCCATAGCTATGCCTTTGTTATCTTGTACTTAGGATTTTGATTTTTTTGGATGCTACCATTTGACAGACTAATCCACATTAAATCTCATTGGGTTCAGGTCAATGTTATAATATGTCAAGATCTTATTGAGTCACCTTTTTTTTTCTGTCACCTTGCATGTTAACTAACCCTGAAAACTTTGTGATCTATGCAAATGTTATTCACATTGCCATCTAGGTATCTATTCAAATAATTGATAGAAAGTATTAGCACAGATCCCTTCAGTCCCTCATTAGGGACCTCCTTCCAAGTTTACTTCAGATTAATGGCTACTCTTTAGCTCTGGTCATTCAAGTAATTCCAGAATCACCAATAGTAGGTGAATCTTTTCCAGCCCACATCTCTTTCTTTTGTCCACAAGAACATAATGTGTACCACCCCTTCTCTATCCAAGAAACTTATTTATTAGACTTCTCACCAGTTCTTGGACAGGAAAATACCATTCTGCTTCCTTCAGGGTACACAGTGCAAGTAAATCCTTTCAAAATTTTCCAGAAGATAAATACCTGAATTTTGAAACTAAAATTTTGCCTACTGAGTGAATGTGAACTGAATCTTAGAGACTGCAAAGGAATCACCTTTGCAAGAGCAAAGGATTGGAAAATAGATTTAAAGTTGGAAAGGACCCTACAGATCATCAGGTCAAATCTTCTCATTTTGTAGATGAAGACTCTGAAGCACAGAGATGTTTAATGGCTTGTTTAAAGTCACATAGCTAATAAGTTTCTGAGACAAGTCTTGAACTTAGTGACTTCATGTCAAGTGCTCTATCTACTTACTACTAAAGGTGTTTAAATCTGTGAATGTGGGCTTCTGAAGACCATTGTTGCATTCACTAATGGTCCAGTATTTGGGACTTAGAAGAAAAGTACTCCCATGAGCCTTCCAACTTGAAATCTTACCAACTGTAGAATGCTTTCCCTTACTAAACAGAAGTAATTGGTCGCCAATTCATCACAGATGTCTCTTACACCACTAAGACCAACACAATCTGTGATGGTCCATTTGTGTTTAAAGAGTAATGGTATACCTTATCCTCACAGGGAATTTATCTTAATAATTAAAATAAAAATTTCAGTTTATTGATGTTAAATCAAAGAATATATATATGTATATATGTATATATAATGCTTGTACAAATGTTTTAACCCTACAATAAAATGTAACCTCTTTGAGGATGTGGACTACTAACAGTGACTTTCCTTAAGCACAGATCCGACAATACTATTCTCCTACTCAGTGAGCTCCAATGGCTTTTTGTTAACTCTAAGATAAAATACAAACTACTTTGTTTAGCTGTTAAGACTTCACAACCTTAAGGCTCCAAACTACTTCTCCATCCTCTCTGTACATTTCTCCCTCTCCCATGTTCTGTGATCCAGTCAAACTGGCCTTCTCTTTGTTCATCATACCCGACAGTCCATTGGTCGTTTCTGTGGCTTTGCACTGGGCATCCTGGGCATCCCCCATCCCTGAAAGGCCCTCCCCTCTTTACTTCTAACTTGGAATTTCAAGCACTGGCCCTACTGCTTATTATCTATATGACCTGAGGCAAGTCGCTTACTGGTGGTGTGTTGGCAAATGTTTTACAACTGGTTCTCTTAAAAAAAAATATGCCAGACACACTTTCTAGTATAATCTGCCTTATAAACATTTTCTCAATTACTTTCTTAAGTTTAGACAATCAACAAACTATAAATCATGCACTAATTTATAGCGTGCACTGATTTGCAAGATATGAATGTTCACGCTGAAAATTTCATAATTGATTCTCCCATTTAGAGCTGGCTCCAGTTTTCTCTTCTTTTTCTACTTCTAATATTCAGTCATTTTTTTGTGGCTTACTTCTTTCTCTTCTGGACTTTAAACTCCCTGAGGGTAGGGACAATGTCTTAGCTAATTCAAGTCAATTCCATAAATACTTATTAAGCATCTACTCAGTGCAAATCAGTTGCTAGACACTGGGGATTCAAAGACCAAAAAAAAAAGCCTAACTCAAAGCCTAAAGACAAAAACTTTCCTATCCCCAGAGAGCTCATATGCTGCTAGGCTATCAACAATTATAGAAAAAAATATTCAACTTTTTTGACCTAAAAACTTAATGAATCCTGGCAGTTCTGGCTATTCTTTTTGAAAAGATTCTAATAAGGCATTTTCAGCCAACTGAAGTCTCAATATTTTTTTGTTTTTCACTCTATAGTTTAGTTATATGCTATTAATGAGGACATATTGCGTTTAAATCCTAAAAAAATTTATGCAGAGCATCAAAGAAAGTTCTCTATAGAGAGGGAATGCTAAAAACTAATTGAAATAGGGATATCTTATGTATGTCCTGCATTCTAACACAATTGACATAGAATGAAACATTAATCTTGGTGTTGCAGTAGTCTAATACCATGAAACTTTATTGTTTTGTTGAGGTGGATCATCTCATCCTCAATGCAGATCCTAGAATATCAAAGCAGCCATTACCTAAACATTTAATGCTGAGTCCTCCAAATTCATTGGTGGCTAGGAATCTTATGTGGTCACAATGAGGTCAAGTCATCTGCTTGGTGAGGATCCTGGAGGTATTGTGCTGTCTGGGTCCAAGCCAAACTGTCTTGGGGTGTCTGTGGCTGCCTTTGTCACAGCACAAATAAACCTTCCTGCCCACCTGTCTTGGGCCAGGCCTAGGGTATCACAAGGTACTTAATCTATGTTAAGTAACAGCCCTGACAGCAGTTACTCAGCTAGTGGTTTACCATAACTGAATTTAAACCGATGTGGTCAAGGATGGCATGACCTCAGCCTGACCTTCATTGGCTTTGCCCAAATAATTAATCTCCTTTCCAGGCAAATCAATCATTCTCCTGCCTCATTCTTCCTCCTCCTCAGTGAGCTTTAGCCACTCACCAAGATTTTTAACTCCTCTTTCTAAAAAGAAAAAATGAAGATTGGCAGTTAGTTTTACTGCTGTGCTCAGTCTTCAAGACTAAAATTGTCATATATATGATGGACAGCTAGGCAGTACTGTGGATAAAATGCCAGGCCTGGAGTCAGGAAGACTCATCTTCCTGAGTTCAAATCTGGCCTCAGCACTTACTAGCTATGTGACCCTGGACTTGTCACTTAATCCTCTTCATGTCACTTTCTTCATCTAAAAAATGAGCTGGAGAAGGAAATGTCAAAACCAGTCCTGTAGTTTTGCCAAGAATGCCCCAAGTAGAGTCACAAAGAACTGGCTATGACTGAAATGACTGAAAGACAACGACAATAACAAAAATGTGTGTGTTGGGAAGTAGGGTGAAGATGGGGTAGGTAGCAAACACAGGTAGTCTGTTGACATTGCTAGATCTTGGCTGTAGTTCTTGGTTGATGAAAGTTCTTGAATTCCCACTTTCTTTTCACTCTCAAAAAAAGACCTGGATTTGAATCTTGTACTTAGCCTAGTGCCTGGCACATAGTAAGCCCTTCATAAATGCTCATTGATTTGACTGGGTTTACCTCCTCTTAGCTCTGAGTACTTGGATTCTCATTCTCTATGAATTTTAGTTTCTGCATCTTTAAAACAAAGGTAATGACATTGGTACTGTCTCCCTCCAGAGTTCTTGAAAGGTATAAGGAAGAAAATGGAGGTGAACCACTCATGTCATCAATGTTATCAAACCAGGTCTGTGTGCGTGGGCAGAGGAGTTTATAGGTAGATTGATCTGGGCCATCCCATTTCAAACTGAGCTGATGCAATTGGAACACAACCTAAAAGAAAGGAAAAGAATTTCTTGTAAGATATTGTGTTTGCATGTGTGTGTCCTTGTGTATTCCTGATATTTCATTTTTTCAGGGACTGAGGAAACTCCCTGTCCCAAAGCTTTTCCAAAACTTTTCCGTTTGGATTCTCAGTTTTTCCTTAGAGATACTTAAAACTACCACTAGCTGCAGCAGCAGCAGAACTTACTTCTACTACATGTAAAATCTGATCAATTCAAGAAGCAATCAATGGAAGGATCTTCACTAACAAATATGTAGGCGAACAAATGAGACTATGATCTCAGATCAGAGATCTCCTCTGTCAAAAGTAATTGCTATAAAAAGTTCCAAACCACTCCCAAACAGCTGACATCTTATCCTGTTTTCTCCAAAGTCAAGAAATAGAACTTTCTTCTATTTGTGTCCATTTCCCATAGCTAGCGGACTCTTTCATTTTCTTCTTATTTAGAATTTACAATAATCTTTTCTGAAGAGATCTTAATTTTAAGGTATAACTTGATCATTAAATTATGAAATGGGGACAGATACATCTTGTTCTTTGGGTACTCTCCAAGAAAAACCACTATTGGAAGTGGGAAATGAGGCAGGAATTACACTATTAAGGCACAGAGGCAAGTGGCAGCATGGGAACAAGGGGTGGGATGATGAAGGAAGACAGGGATGAGGAGAGATGTAGAATATCCCTCATGTAGCCCTGGATTAGAGTTGGGAGGACTCAGCAGCATGGACCCAAGGGAGATGGGGGAGCACTTGGAGGCAAGAAATTTGAGGTGTCATTTTTATAGGTTTTCTTGGGGGTGAAATGGACCAACTTCTGTCTGTGTTACCTTGGGGTTAGTTTATCAGCATATCCAAATCATCCCAAAGTTATCAGCACCTTTTTGATGCTCTGTGGGTATGGAGCTGTGGAGGTCCGGATTTTGTCTGGCATTTACATATCATAGGACTAGAAACCTTGACAACCAGCACTTAGATGGTTTCTCCTAATTTGGCACATATTCTCAGGAGGTGAATTTTAATTAATGTATGATACAATTTGTAAATTATGTTCCTGTGATCTTTGGGGTGGTTTGTACTTGACTTCCAGGTTCTGCTTTGCAATCTTATTTCTTGCTCAAACTCATTATACTGATTAGAAGGCAGGGATGGCAAGAGGGTGGGGGGATGGGAAGGGGGTGTCAGGAGGATCAGAACAAGATACAATTTTAACACAAGGTAAAGTAGTCTAAGGGGCAGTGAGGTGACACAGTAGATAGAGCACCAGACCTGCAGTCAGGAGACACCAGCTGTGTGACCGTGGGCAAGTCACTAACCCTCTTGCCTCAGTTCTTCATCTATAAAATGAGCTGGAGACGGAAATGGCAAAACACTCAGTATCTTTGCCCAGAAAACCCCAAATGAGATCCCAGAGTCAGAAATGACAGAAACAACTGAACAACAACAAAAACTCTAAATTCCTGAATTCCCTCTTTCTTTTCACTCTCAGAAGAGTGACCTATGAATTTCTTAAAAATATAGTATTATTGATTATAGAATATGACAACTCACCTTCTAATAAATTGAAGATCATGGAAAAATAGAGAAGCAAGCATGCATCCAGTAGATTGGTCTACTCTTGGAAAAATTTGTCAGAATTCAGGCAAATGTTCTGTAATTTCTTTTCTATCCTATTCATTCCTTTAGAGGTGTAAATACTGCTCATTCTAAAGTAAAGGGTTAAAAAAAGGCAAATGTCTTCAGGAAGTATTTATTAAGCACTTATTACATGCAAATCACTATGGCGAGCACTTAAACATACAAAGAAAGGTAAAAACATTCAAACACATTCCCATTCTAATGGGACAAACAACTTGAAGCAATTATGTACGTACGAGATACATACAGAGTAAAATGGAGGTAATCTCACAAACTTTAAGAGAGACCAGAAGAGCCTTCTCACAAAAGGTCAAATTTTAACTGAGACTTGAAGGATGCCAGGGAATTTAGGAAGTAAAGATGAGGAGGGAGAGCATTCCAGGCAGGGAGTTGGGCTGTGGAAATCGAGAGATTTAGTGTTGTGTTCAAGGAACAGTAAGGACGTTGGTCACTGGATTGTAGAGTATATGGAGGACAGATAAAGTTTAAGAAGAGATAAATGTGATTAAAAACAATTCCCCTTGAGCAGTTAATCAACATCATTTATGAATGAATAAATGTGGAAAAACCCCTTTACTAAGGGTTTTTATTGTCAACCTTCTATTACCCCCTTTATTAAATCTTTTTATTAAGGGATTACTATGTATAAAGTACTGCGCTGAGGACTGGGGATACAGAATAGAAAAGTAAGATGGTCTCTGCTCTCTAGGAGTTTACATTCTAATAAGGAGACAATACATGCAAAAGTTTCAGCTACAAGTTACGTTTCAAAGTTCCACCATAGGGAGACTCAGTCACAAACTTACTCTAAGCAGAATTTCAGGAGGATGGAGGGAAAAATATGAGAGAGCTTGGCTGTTTGTGATGTCCCTCCAAAATAACAAAGAAATACAAACAGCAATTCTTACAAGAAAAGTAAAATTCACACACAAAAATAATATGAACAAAATGAAGAAGTCTGACATGGTACACAAATATGAGGTAAAAGGAGGTGGTAAAAAGCACCAGAATATAAATATATTAAATAATATTCAAAGAAGTAATATGTGAGATTGAGATATAGAATGAAGTAAACAATACAACTAAAAAAACAAACTCAGGAGAAATTTAAGGAAGGCAATAATGTAGGAGCAGCAGCAGCAATTGCGATGACAGAATTCTTGAGGAGATGGGGACAAAACCCCCAAAAATGGAAAGTAGTGTCAAGAGTTGTAAAATACTAATGACAACAAAGAGCAGACTTTCGGTGGAAGATAAAATGACAGATAACAGCCCTGAAATGGAAAAACAAGCTTCAAGAATGACTCAACTAGAAAAAGATTGGGGAGTTACCTCAGATGAAAATGATATATTCGGAAGACAAGTCAAAGAGAAGAAATCTGACGATTGATGTTCTAGGAAATCTCAAATTAAGAAATAGTTTGATCAACATATTTAGGGAAATGATGTAAGAACATTTTTTTCAGCATAAGAGATACTGAGCAAAACCAGAAGAATCCATGGGAACTCTCAAAAGGAGAGTGCCAGGGGATATCATCAGCAAACTTTCCAACTACAACATGAAAGCAGAAAATTTTCAAGTTGTAGAAGGAAGAGAGATATTGCTTATGAAAAAATGATCATTGTATTCTCATAAGGATTTTCCACAGAAATGATCAAAATTAGAGTAAATCACATATGCAAATTTTAAAACACCAACCTTGATTTCAGATGTTTCCAAGCAAATCCAAGTATTCTATCTGAGAGAGAAGAAAAAAAAAACACCCAAAATAATCTTAAAACCAAAATGACCTTAAAGAATTCATGAAGAAAAGAAAAGAAACTGCTTGAAAAGAGGTGAATTGGTATTGAGCTGAAGAAATACCTGGATAGTTAAAGACCTGAGAACAATAGATACTTTCCAGCTGTGATTAATTCATTATCATCTTAATGTAAAGTGCCTCAATAAGGGAATAAAAATAACTACAGTAGGATATTGGTTAAGTTATTAAAGGATATATTTGTGCTTGAGAGAAAAGAAGAGAAAAAGAGAAGTAAAAAGAAGTAAAAGAAAAAAGTAACATGGTTGAAAGGTCACTTAGAGAGACGAATGAGGAGAGAGGAGGAGGAGTAGCACTTCAAAGGTGAAGTTTTTCACAAAGTTGAAGGGGAAAGAGGAGAAAAAGAGAAGAAGGGATATAATTTTAGAGATTTCATAGAAAGTTAATTGCATAAAATATATAAAGTCTTTTTAGTGTTCTTAAGTTCGATTTAGATATAGAAATAACAAAATGGGAAAGTCTGAATGAACTTCTAACAAAATGAATAACAAATTAACAAATAATAGTAAAGAGACAGTATGATGTTAGAAAGCATGGTGAACTTTGAATTGATTTGGGTTCAACTCCTATACCTAATACTGTGAAGCTAGTTGAGTGATTGCGGGCAGGCATTTATATTTTCAAAGCCTTAATTTCATAATCTTTAAAATGAGGATGATATTTGTACTGCATATTTCACAGGGTTATTGTAGGAGAAGTGGTTTGTAAGCCTTGCAATGACATACAAATTCAAATTACTATTACAATAAAATGTAAATTTTAACATTGTGTAAATGGCTTAAACTACCTGATAAAAAGAAAATGGTGATGGAATGTTAAAAAAAAAAATCAGGATCCCACAACATATTCTTTGCAGGAAACATATCTAATACAAAAACACCAGATAGATAGATAGACAATAGAGATATATTTAAAATAAAATTATAGAGGGCTTTTATTTAAAAATTTAAAAAGTCTGCATTTTTATTCTTATTTATAATACAATCAAACCAAACTGCATTTAGAAAAAAAATATGGACATTGCATCATGCTTAAAGGCATTACCACAAATAAGAGCATATCTCTTTTGAATATATAGTCACAAATACAGTAATTAAAATGAAATAGTAATAAAAAATAAATAATAGTTCAAAATTCAATATCCCCACTATAAGAATATGAGTCAAATAAAATGATAACTAAGGAAAAATGTACCTATTTGAAAAGTATTGACCTATACAGCTACATGCCCACTAAGCACGGATATTCCCCAAGGTTCTGTCCTCTGTTGCTTCAGTTTTCCCTCTACACAACCTTACCAGATGACATCATAACATCCCAGGGATTCATTCAGTGGTCATCTGGATGTGGATAATTCCCAGATCTACATATCCTAATCTTTCTTTTGAACCTCAGTTTTGCAGCACCACCTGCTTTTTGAACATCTTGAACTGGATATCGCACAGGTATCTCAAATTCAACACAACTAAAACAGAACTTAGGTCTTGCCCTTAAACCCTTTCCCTTTTTCAATTTTGATATTGTCAAGTGTACCCCCAAACTCCCTATAACCTAGACTCTTAATATCATCCTAGTGTCCTCACTTACAACTGATCACACATATCCAATCCGTTGTCTACCTTCACAACTTCTGTCATATATATTTACTCCCCATTAACACAGTTACCACCCTGGTAGAGGTCCTCATCATCTTGTGCTGTGACTATTGCAATAGATTTATGGTTGGTCTCCCTGCCTCAAGCTTTTTTCCATTCCAATCCATTCTTTGCTCAGCTACCAAAGTGATTTTCCTAAATCAGAGTTCTGACTACATCACTCCCCGCTCCCCTCACTTTCCAACTCAGCAAACTCCAGTGACTTTCAATTGCTGCTAGGATTAAATAGAACATTCTCCGTTTGGTTTTGAAACTCCTTTGCAATCTGGCCCCTTCCCATTTTTTAAGTCTCCTTACACACTACATCCCTCTACGTGCTCTATGATCAAGCAGAACACCAGCAGCTAGGTCAATCAAGAAAGACCTCATGCAGAATATGGTGCTTGAACTGAGTTTCAAGGGATTATCTGAGGTAGAAGTGAGGAGAGAGAACATTCCAGGTATGTGGAACAATCAGTATAAGGGCACAAAGAAACAGTACTGTGTGTAAGAAACAGCTAGAAGGTGTGAACCATAGAGATGTGGATGGGCATTATGAGTTAATAAGCCTGGAAAGGCACAAAGGAGGCATGTTAGGAGTATCTGAGGTCTTGACAATGCTGATGCCAGGGAGAAAAGATAAGGCATAGCTAATATTTCACTGGCATAAAATAGTCTTGGCTAAAGAGGTTATATGAGACATATGTCATCTTGTCTATGTCTAAAGGTTTCTTCACAATGTATCCTCCATAACCACTACTTGCTAATTGACAAACTCTTGTGTTCTTTCTCCTCCTAGCTCTTGGGTTTTGGTTACACATGCTTGATTCTGGATAGTTTTTTCATTTCCTTGTTCAGATCACATCCTGGACAATATCTTCTTTTTCCCCAAGTGGGTTCTTTCCTTCAAGCTCTGGTAGTTATCTCTTAATCACCACTACTGCTGAGGGGGTGAGGATTTACCAAGGAGACTAGGGTAATGTTAATAACTCTGACAGTAATAATGTAAGTGGGAAGAGGAGCCCTTTTGTGGGGAGATAAATTAGGTACATTGATTTTGAAGTGATAACAGGACACCCTAAATCATTATGCCCTATCCTTGGGAAAGATCCTGGCAAAATGGTTCCTCAACAGGCAAACAGACGAAAGGTCTCTTTTCACTCTTCTCTTGGATTCTCTTTTTCTGCCTCTAGCCAGGGAAAAATATTACTTAAGGTCTGATCACTGTTGAAGACAATTGAAAGTATGTTGCTCACATTAGTGAACAGGAACAGAAGTCAAGACATAAGTCAAATTAGTATGCTCACTGTATGATCCAACTGGGAAGTCTTGCTAGTGATCCTTTTATGTATTTCATGGGCAAGGTGAGTAATCTCTTACACTGAATGCTTTTATATACATGTTCTCATTTAATTCCTTGACAGCTCTCTGAAATAGGTAGGGCTGGTGTTATCTCCATTTTACAGATAAAGTAGGTGACTTTGCGACAGTGATCACAAAAATGATACAGTTAGATCTCAAAGCCTCAGTCTCTTGACTCCAGATTCAGTCTCTTTCCCCTGTATCACATTTCTTCTCTAGGCTCAGTGACCTACATAGCAAATTGGTCTCCAAATATGGGTTTGGGGTTGGGGGTGGGGGTGGGAATCCACCTCTACTAACCATCAGAAATATAATGAGAGAAATGATTATTAAATAAACAATTATTTTTTTTCTCCTTAGATCCTCATTCTCTACTAGACCAAGCCAGCATCTAAAAAACATTGTTGATGAATAAGATTGTCCAAATCCCTGGGTACAAGTTGTTGCTTTACCTAATTAGAGAACCATACAAGGAATTTAATCTAAGGTGAATTCTGACCCACTGTGTTCCATTCAGCCAGGTCTGAGCAGAGGCCTAGATTGGACTAGGTTACCTAGGCAGGGATAGTCTGGATAAGACCTAAATCTCTTAGTGCAAGATAGAATGATCAGAATCAAGTCCGCCAGCCTCTCATTAGAATAAGCCCTCTTCCCATTATAATATTCATCCTTCTCATTGAGTTGATTTCTATCCTCAGGAATACCCACCTCCAAGGGCATATAAGCATTGAGACCCCCATGAGGGATCTTTGACATTTGAGAAGGAGCTTTTATTAGTCATTTCTAGCTATGATTAATAAAATGATTAATTGCCCAGAAATTATGTCTCAAACTTTTAATACATTACAATAAGATAGCTATTCCTTGTCTTCATGAGCACATGTGTGTTTGTCCTTCGTTGCCAAAGGAGACCATGCCATCAGAGAAATGATGACATGACTTGCACTTGACTTTGTTTTGAATGAGGGAGGGCTGTGCAGGTCACCAGCCTCACTTCTCCACCAGAGCCATCTGAATCCAGTGACCAGATATTCATCAGGATGACTGAAGATGACCCAGGATGAGGCAATTGGGGTTAAGTGACTTGCCCAAGGTCACAGAGCTAGTGAGTGTCAAGTGTCTGAGGAGAGATTTGAACTGAGGTCCTCTTGACTCCTGCACTGGTGTTCTATCCACTGTACCACCTAGCTTCATAAGAATAAAATACTGAAGAGAGTGACCTCAAGATTGCCTGTATTCTGCCAAGATGGGAAGAGTTGGTCTTACCATATGGAAGCTAAATACAATTACATATTTGCTGCAGAGTAAACCTTGGGATGAGGAAAAGCGTCCTTTCTGTCCAAGGGAGTTTGGTCTTAAAATGCTAGAGCTGGCAAGCACCCTCAGGATGAAACAGTTCAACTGTGTTGTCTTATGGATGAACTCATAACTCATCTAGATCATATAGTTCAATTCTGCTGTCTTATGGAAGAAGAAAAAACAGAAATTGAAGTTGAGACAGGTGAGGGACTTATCCAAGGTCATACAAATTCAGGTATTGAAGAATCAGTTGGACCCTTAGGAAAAGCACCGGAGTTATAGCTGGCAATTTTTGTACTCAGGATAAGCAGCACAAAGTGTCCCTCAGCTGAGGGAGGACCAACAGGATAGTGTCCATCTAGGGAGAAAGATGAATCTCTGCCATCTGGCAGCATCCATTTTAGCTGAGTATCCTTGCCAACCATGTGCCAAGTTCTAATTTTTTCTATATTGTTAAAAGACTGCAAGTGCTTCTAATACTATCTAAATTAGGACTCTGGGCCAAACTTTCAGTTGCCTCAATCCTGCTTATTCTCTGGATAGCAGGATAGGAAAAATTCAACTCACTTCAATTCAACTCAACAGTCTTTCTACTATTTCACCAAAAAGAAAGGCCCAAAACAATCAAGACATGATGTGTTTCATTTCAGGGTTATATTGCTATACTGTCATGGAATAGAATCTTAAAGCAAGAGAACTTGAGAGACCTTAGAGATAATCCAGTCCAACCTCATCATTTCACAAATGCCAAGATCGAGACCCAGAAAAAGGAAGTGGTTTGCCAAAGGTCCTACAACCAATGAGGGCCAAAGCTTGGCCTTGAACGTGGCTGTGTATTCTTGGCCATGTACTTAAGCCAGGGGCTCCAGGGATGGTTCAGAAAGTGAGGATGGCTGAGGTAACTTTTAATTTCACTCTGTACAGAAGAACGATGTGACCCAGGGCAAATCACTTAAATGCCATTTCCTTCTTTGCAAAAGGGAAGATCAAATCTGATCTTCCTCTCCAAACCATGGGGCTGTTTCTTGTTTTGTTTTATTTCTGTGAGGAGTAACTAATAAAAATGATACCAAGGCCCTTTGAAAAGAAATACAGGCCATACACATTCCTAGCTATAATAGCAAGTATTATCTTTGGGGTTCTGGCTCAGCTTACTCTGATAAAAATCACTCCTCACTTTCTGAAAAGTTGTTCCATTGTGATCAGCTCTTTTCAGGGAGATATGCTTTTCTGTTTGGGGAAAGCTAGAGGAAAATCCAGACATCTCTTGGGGGAGGGCTAAGTGGCTGGGGAGCAGTGATGTAGGCTCCTTTCCCCTCTAACCCCTAATGTCTTCCCCAGCCCAGAATAAAATCTTCCAGATTCCCATTTTATTTGCTTTTTGGAAAGGGCTGACCTTCAGACTCTGAATTCACATCTATGGAAGTTGGAAAAATTAAGATCACCAGATAAGGAAATCTACATTTTAATTAATTGAGCTTTAAACTGTGAAATGACTTTGGATAGTGTAGAGTTACATCCTTCATATTCTCTGTTGACTGAGATGAAACTAAAGCCCCATAAGGCTGTTACAGTCAACATAATGACTTAACTCCACAGGTACTCGCTCAGTTAATGCATGGGATTGTTCAAAACACAATAATACAAATGCAGATTTCTGAAGTTTTAATTTCTTTCAGAAAGGATATTGACCTTGAGGGAGTATGCAAAAAAAAGTAGCAAATTTCAATTCTAAAAACCCAGAGAAAATACACTCATCAACTCCTTGGATTTGTGGCTCCCAGCCCAACCCTAAAAGTGCAGAGGACTGACTAGGAGGGCCTTAAATTTGGGCCTTCGGGGTAGTTCCTAAGTTAGAAACTTTATTCTATTAGAATATTTTTTGTGTTGAATGCATATTTAATCAGTTCTCTTCTTAAAAGCTTTTTGATGGAGTGGCGGCAGGGAGCCAACTTCCTTATCTAAGTGGCCTCGGTCCCCATTTTCCTCCAGCTTTGGAATCATTGCTCTAGTAAAAGCTCAGCTCATGCAGCTGCAGTGAAGTTAGAATTAGATTTGGCCACTGGTCCAACTGGAACCTTTACGATAGGTTTTCTTATTTCTTGCCTCTGCAGTATGGATCCCACTCACCTTTGGAACTTTTTGCTACCTCAGGTTTGGTGTGAGACCCTTGGGGTAAATAAATGTAGCTTGTGTCCTTACCTAGTGGTACAGTGGAAGGAGTGTTGGGCCTGGGGTCAGGAAGAGCTAAGTTCAAGTCCAGTCTCAGACATTTACTAATTGTGTGGCCCTGGGTGAGTCACTTAACCTCTGTCTGCCTCAGTTTCTGTAACTGTAAAATGGGATAATAATAGCATCTATTCTCAGTGTTGTTATAAGAAGAAAATTAAATACTTGCAATGTACATGCCACATAGTAGGCACTTAACAAATGTTGTTTTCTTCCTTCTTACAGCAGAATGGGTAGGAACCATGAATCAAATAACCAAACTTTTAATTGAGACAAAATAACAAGGTAAATAACTGGGGGAGAAATCAACTGAAGAATCATTCAGAGCTCCCAACCCCAAAACAGGGGCAATCTTTGACAGTCTCCATGAACAACTCCTACTCCAGTGTGAGGAAGAATTTCATCATGTCTAGAACAGCTCTAGCCCATCTCTTGCGTAGGAATATATATATTATTACATGAGCATATATTTCAAGAATTTTGTTTTAAAGGAAACATTTATCAGATATTTAATTATGAATACATTATTTTTACTCATAAACAAAAGAAGCAAAAATTTCTTTTTTTTAAACAAGCAAACTTAATTTAAAAATACAAACTTTGCAAAGGGCTCCTTTCAATGAAATCCTTTTTCTTCCCCTAAAATCAGCTTTACTTTCTTGGTTTAAAAAAAAGCATCATTCCAACTGTAGCTTAATTTCTTAGCCCCAGATGAATCCTTTTAAAATTTAAAAATTTTGCCTTCCTTTTCTGTATCAGTCAGAGTGCCAGGTCTACATAATGTAGACTGAGACACAAAAAATAATATGGCCAGAGGAGTCAGAGGGGGAAATATACCCAGTTGATTTTTTTTTTTCATGATAGGGATGCACCTGATTGGAGTCATTAGGTAGGAGTGGAGTCCTCCTGGGGTCAGGAAGGGAGAAGACAAGACAACCCGCTGAACCCCTCAGGAAATGATCTCCAGTAAGCACAAATTCCTCTAGAGAAGGGGAGGCAGTATTTCAGAGTCTAGAAAAAGGACAAAGAGGAGTCTGGGGACTGGGTTAACCCCTTCTTCCTAGTACTTGCTTCTCTGAAAGATGGCTATATGGGGTCTGGATTCCAAGTAGGGGCAATGATTCAGGGTACAAATATTCTGGGGGCTCATAGGTTTACCTGCTTGTTGGTGGCAGCTGGTGTGCAGGTAATATTGAATTAATGCATGCTTATTTTTTCAACTGCTTCTCTCTCCCAACCCCAAGCTAGCAACTAAGTCTTACAAAATGCCTTGAAATGTCAATAGTCCTCAAAGAGGCTTTTAGTAGTGGTGTGTTTGGGGTGGGAGGGGGAGGCAGCTTTATTCCTATGGTCGCTGTAAAAATTTCCTGACCTCCTTATGTTTCATAACCTAATCTTTGGTTGCAAAGGAAAAGTGTTCAGATTTTATGCCCCTCTTTCTTTTTGTTCTGAGTGGTTTGACTACTATTAGAAAGAAATCCTGTAGATAAATAGGATCCTCATTCTTTTTCTCTAGAAAGATAGTTCTCCTAGGAAGGAGCAAGTGAGTCAGCTCCAGGCAGGCCTTTGTAGAAGGTATAATGGCATTTTTTTCCCCATAAAAAGTCTTGAAGTTTATCCAGTTTAACTTCTATTTACTTTGACAGATAAGGAAACTGAGGCCCAGAGAGGTTAAGGACTGATCTACAGATGTAGGCTTAGTTGGTGTGAATGTGTATAATAATAATATATTATTATGTAGCCTTCCACTGTATCAGAACATGTTCCTGTATGTCATCTGTTTTGATCTCTTCAACAACCCTATGAAGGGCTAAATCCGTTCGTTCATTCATTTAGCAAACACTTACAAAGACCCTGTTCTGTAAAAGACAATGTGCTCGCTATGAGAGGTATTATTATGTGTATTCTACAGATGAGGAAGCTGGGGCTCCCTGAGCCCTTCACCCTTGGAGAAGCTGCTGATAGAATTCATTTTCTATTTCCTGTCAAGTGCTCTTTCCATTGCCCTATGAGGCATATTGGATGGGGAGAAGGAGGGAGGAATTACTATTTTTTGTGGGGGAGACAATATTGTGTTATGATGGAGGCACCTGGAGATGGGAAGCAATTACATCCCCAGGTCAGCAGGTTTATCCTTCCACAATATCACAGGGGCCATCATTAGAATGTTTACAATCAATCAACTTCATTGGCTAAGTTTCACTGAGAGAAAACAGCGGTGTTGGTTTACCACAATGTCTGTGCTTCTAACATACTACTTACATACTTAAGGTCTCTTATAGCCAAGGCAGACAATAAATGTCTCCTTCACTCAACTGAATCTATTATTTATGGAGGGCATCAATGAAGGCCCAGCTATGGGTGGGTGGGGGTTGGACTGCAGCTTCAATTAGCTATAACAGCAAACATAAATAGCTCTTAGCTTCAAAGAGAATGACAGTGAATGAAGCTCAAGGTCTCTTACTCCAAGGATCCCCATGCATAGAAGACCCTCTTGGAGTCAGCTGGTCAATAGCATGCTCTATCTACATTGCTGGGCTCATATGATACAATGACAACAGAGGAATTCTAAGTCAGTGATTACCTCTCTGGGCCTCAGTTTCTTCATCTGTAAAATGAAGAAAGTGGGCTTGATGATGCCTGAGGCCCATTCATACAAACTCTGTATGTATGTATGATCAGGTCAATATTAGAGTTACCAGGAGGCTCTCTAGGATACTTCTAGAAACAAATCCCCTCCTTCTACTCCTTCCCATTCCAGTCCCTGGCACATAGTAGGCACTCAATAAGTGCTGGTTGTATTGAAATATTGTGCATAATTTAGCAATAGGAAGGTACTTGGACTTCATCCAAAGAAGTTTAGGTATTGAAGAAACTTCTATCATGTCATTTAGTCTATACAGTTATGAGTGGGCCTGATGCTGATACCCCTGTTAGTTCAGGTTCAGTGCTGGGAGGAATGAGGCAGTCACAGGTCATCGAATAATTCACAAAAGGAAGAGTGCTTAGATTGAACCTAGTGAGGATGTGCAATGAATATATAGCGGCACTTAGGTGCTACAGATGAGCTCCCCACAACCTGAAGACAGAAATGTGTCTGGTCAAAAGGGCAGGATGTGGTGACTTGGGTGGTCTTTAGACAACTGCAAAGTTAGATGGCTCAGACTTCATATGAGTGGGGTTTTTATGCCCATAAGTGGCCAAGAAGTCATATCAATATATCTGGAGGCTACTTCAGAGACAGCTTTGTCACCTTTTAGGGAAAATAATCCATGCTAGAGGAGCAGGAGTGGGGGAGAGAATGGGGCATCCATGTCATGGGGGTGGGGAGGGAAGGGAAGAGGCACAGGAACTCCTGGCAAATATTAGTCCTACTACATTGTCCTATAACTTGGCCCAAATAGATAGCATTAAAGCAGACTCCTGCATAACTATATCATAGACCATATATCATCAACATTCTAACTGCTGAAAAATTACTTCTTTGGATGAAGACTCTATTTCATGCAAAAATGTGTCTGAGTGCTTCTCCCTCCTTAAAACATGGTTTTCTTAACTGAGAAAATAGAAGTCATTTGCAATGAGCTCCTTCATCTCCCCTAGTCTAGGTATCAAAACTCTTTGATGTCATTTCCCATTCTATCTTCTTTTAGTCTCTGATGGAGAGTTGACCCTTTTCCTCGTCAAAAGCCTCTGCTGCTTTTCCCTTGATCCCATTTACATCTGTCTCCTCTGGCAGATCTTCCAAACTCTCACTCCTCTCTCAAATCTTCAATTTCTCTACGTGTATTGGCTTATTACTTGCTGTCCACAAACATACCCCAATTTCTTTCATCCTTAGAAAAACATCTCACTTGACTTTACCATTCCTTCAAGCTCTCAATCCTGTATTTCTCCGTCCTTTCATAGCCAAGCCCTTAGGAAAAATACACTATTCATGTTTGCCTCCAATTCCTCTCCTCTAACTTATCTCTCAAAGTAAAATTGGATTATACAAAGTTACCAATGATCTCCTAATTGCCAAGTCCAATGGCCTTTTCTCAATCTTTCCTGGCCTCTCTATAGTATTTGACAATATTGATCAATCTCTCCCCCTGACTACTCCCTCCTGAGTTTTCATGACATTCTCCTCTCTTTGTTCTCTTTCTGTCTCATCACTCCTCTAAAAAATAGAGTGGTAGATCACTGGGGTAGATTAGGTACACAATACACAGTAGTAAATGACCATAGTAACCTAGTATTTGATAAACCCAAAGACCCCAGCCTCTGTGATAAGAGCTCAAGTGGAAGTGATTTAGTTTCCTGGCATGGTGCTGGTAGACTGTCCATGTTTCACAGGCATACAACAATGAGGTCAACACAATGGCTCTGTAGACCTTCAGTTTGGTAGTTAGTCTAATACCTCCTCTCTCCTAAACTTTTCTTTGGGGGCCTCCCAAACACTGAGCTAGCTCTATCAATGCGTGCATCAACCTCACTGTCATTGTGTACATCCCTAGAAAGTACACTACCAAGGTAAGTGAACTTATCCACAGCATTCAAAACTTCTCCATTTGTTGTAACCGATGGGTCCATGTATGGATGGTGTGGTGGTGGCTGATGGAGCACCTGTGTTTTCTTGGTATTAATTATTAGGCCAAAATTAGCACAAGCAGGAGAGATTTGACTCATACTTTGTTGCATCTTAGCTTCAGAGGCTGCATTGAGTGCACAATCATCTGCAAACAGAAAATCATGCACCAACATTCCCTCCACTTTGGTCTTGGCTTGTAGCCTTTTCAAATTGAAGAACTTAGCATCAGTATGGTAGTTGTCATGTTCATCCTCATTGAAAGCATTTGATAGCATGGCTGAAACCATGATAAGAACTATTTGACAAAAACTACTGGGAAAATTGGAAAACAATATGGCAGAAACTAGGTATAGACCTTACACCATATACAGGGACAAGGTCAACATGGGTGCATGATTTAGACATATAAAGTAACACCATATGCAAATTAGGAGAGCAAGGAATAGTGTATCTGTCTGATCTATGGAGAAGGGAATAATTTATTACCAAAAAAAGGGATAGAGATCATCATGAAATATAAAGCAGACAATTTTGATTATATCAAAATAAAAAGTTTAGTACAAACAGAACAAGATTAAAAGGAAAGCAGAAAGCTGGGAAACAACCTTAATAGCAAGCATCTCTGACAAAGGCTTAATTTCTTAAATATATGGAGAACTGAGTCAAATTTGTAAGATTACAAGCCATTCTCTAATTGATAGAAGGTGAAGCATATAAATGGGCAGTTTTCAGTTGAAGAAATTAAAGCTATCTATAGTCATATGAAGAAATGTTCTAAATTATTTTTGATTAGAGGAATGCAAATTAATACAACTCTCAGGTACTACCTCTCACCTATCAGATTGGCTAATATGACAGTAAAGGAAGGTGATAAATGCTGGAGAGAATATGGGAAAATTGGGACACTAATGCATTGTTGCTGGAATTGTGAACTGATCCAACCAGGGCAACCAAATTGTGCATATCGTTTGATCCACCAATACTACTACTAGGTCTGTATTCCAAAGAGATCATAAAAATGGGGAAAGGACCTATATACAACATATTTACTGCAGTTCTTTTTGTGATGGCAAAGAATTACAAATTGAGGAAATACCTATCCACTGGGGAATGGCTAGACAAGCTGTGGTATTTAAATGTAATGGAATATTATTGTGCAATAAGAAATGATGAGCAGGTGGATTTCAGGAAAAACCCTGGAAAGACTTACATAAACTGATGCAGAGTGAAATGAGCATTATACACAGGAATAGCAACATTATATGATCAACTATGAATGGCTTAGCTCTTCTCAGCAATACAATGATCCAAGACAATTACAAAGTCTTTACTATGGGAAATGATATCCACATCCAAAGAAAGGACTGAAGGAATAGACTGCAGATTGAAGAATACTATTTTCACTTTTTTTTGTTCTTATCCCTTTTGGCCTGTTTCTTTTCACAACATGACTAATACAGGAGAATGTTTTAAGTGATTGCACATATATATAAAATTTTAGATTGATTTATTAAAGAGAAGATTCTTAAGGACTTAGCAAGGAAAGCAATGACCACTTGAACCAGCGTGGCTTCATAGAACAAGAACAAATTAATGTTATTTTCTTTCTCCCATAGAGTTGATAGATCATGGAAATGCCAAAGGCTTGGTTCTCTAAAAGACATTTAATAACATTTCTTCTAATATCCTTATAGACAAGAAAGAGAAACACAAGTTGGATAAAAGTAATGTTAAGTGAATTTGTAACTGGTTGAATGACTGCACCTAAAGAGTCTTGATTAATGGATTTGTGTATGTGTGTGTGTGTGAGAGAGAGAGAGAGAGGGAGAGAGAGAGGGAGAGAGAAAGTTAGCATTTTATGAATGACTTGAAGAAAAAAAACTTGCAAAAAAATAACTTGCAGATGGCAAATTTGTAGACAATAGTAATCTTAGAAGAAAATCCAATGTCTTGGATGACCAATTCAAGAGCCTGATATCTCTCTGCATGCAAGAACTATGGTCTGAATCCAACAAGATGACATTTCATAGGGATAAACGCAAAGTAACACACTTAGGTTAAAAACAAGCAGCTTCTCAAATACTTGAGTGGGGAAGTAGTCAGTAGTTCACAAGGGGGAAAAAAAAACCTTATGGCTTTTAGTTGACTGCAAACTTAATAAAGGCCAACGATGTGACATGGCTGCCAAAAATGAGAATGTAATCTTCTAGTGTTGCTGCTTTAATGTAAATAGAACATTCATAATGAGGGAAGCGAGAGATTCATACTTTGTGTTAGTCAGACCACATCTGGACTCCTTTTTTGGTCCTGTGCATTACACTTGAAAAGGGACATTTATAAGAGCAAGATGATAGGGATAGAACTGGGCTTGTATCATAGAAAAAGTTGAAGGTGAGAGAGATGTTTTAGTCTAGAGAAGAAAAGAAGTCAGAAGGGAAAGAGGCCATATATCCTTATCTAAAGAAATGTCACGTGAACCTGACTGAGGAACTGACTCTGTAAACTTGAAAGGGAAGAAACAGAATCAGGGAGGTAAAAGTTGCTGAAAGAGTTATGTTACATATTTTTAAAGAATTTCCAAAATCAATTAAATAAGTATTTGTTATTCCTAATAATTAGAATGGCTGAAAAGAAATAAAATGGCTTGCCATGTAAGCTAGTGAATTTCCCAACACTCGAAGTATTTGAATAGGCTACAAAACTAGCTGTTAGAGATTCTGTATGTGGAAATCACTTCTAATAACGTTCACTTCTTTCTTTGTAGATAATTCAGTTCTATTGCCTTGGGTTGGGTACAGCATCCCTGGACTTGGGCTATTAGTGCCATCCCTTGAGGTGAGATGGAGGGGAGGCACTAGGGATGTGTGATCAAGGGAGGGAGGCATTTTCTATCTTCCATTTCAAATGATAACAAAAGAAGAGAAAGAGCTTACAAATGCATTTTTACATTAGAATGATAAAATCTCCAATCCTCAAATCCAGTGATTTCTCATTAACCTAGAATAAGCATTTGACAAGTGGGTTAGCACATGAGTCTGAGGAGACCCAGTCATCTAGCTGTGTTGAGAAGGGGATAGAGACAATGGTGAGAAAGGGTGAAGAAAAAACAAGTTCTCCTTATGGGAACATATCTCTGATTGTCCAAGTCCATGAAAGCCATGTGGCCATTTCCATAGAAACATTTCCGTTTCTAAAGCCTTAATGTTTTCCCCCCAATAACCTCCCAAACCAGAATTCATTATTGCCCCCTGGTAATAAAGGCAGGAGACTTTAAAAATTAATAAAAACAAAAATCAAAGAAAGAAAATAATTATACTTCTAACAGTTTTGAGAATAAATGCTCATGAGAAATACTTTTCCCACCAATATTTCCTCCCTCCCTTTCCCCTGCTTTTGTTCATAAGCTAAAGAGTTCCACATGGATAGGAGAGATGAGGTTCCCTTGGGGAGGAAGATCAAAGAGACTGGGGCTCACATTTCTGCCTGTTTTCCTTGTAGCCCCAGAGGCAGACTTCCGGAACACTTGAAGTGTTTTCCAAAGGACTGGATTTAAAACAACTGAATGCTGAATAAATGATGCAGAAGAGAATGTGTGTGTTTAATAATGCCCCAAGTGGTTGTTTCAGACACAGGTCTGATGTCTGGCTGGGGAGATAGAAATGCTATTGCCCACGTTACAGAAACCTGCCCAAGTCTGAAGAATCACTTAGTTTGGAAACCATACACTTTGGAAGAGGTCTGTTAGCAATGCAAACATCAAGGTGCCTCTGACTTGAACTTAGTCCAAGGTCGAAAGTCATAAACCTATTACGTGGTACTTTTGAGACTTGCATAGTTTAAAAGTCAATCATGTGGAAGGTAATAGTGTAGTGGACAGAATGCTGGAAGTGGATAGAATCAATGGAAGAAGTGGATTCAAATCCCACCTCTGACCCTTACTAGTTGTGTCACCATGAAGCCCTCTGAACTTCAGTTTCCTCATCTCTAAAATGGGCACACTCTAATGAAATATATTATGTACACTTATAATTAGGAATTGCTGTGTCCCCCTCAATAATTAGGGGGACACAGACTCTGTGATCTCCAAAGTCACTTCTGGATCTAAATCTATGATTCTATGAGAGTCATCTACATACCTAGCACACTGGGGAAAAGGTGATATCATTAAGGGAAATGAGGATGTTTTTTGGTTTTTTTTGAATTAATTTATTTGTTTTTGGTTTTCAACAATCACTTTAATAAGTTTTAAATTTTCTCCCCCTCCCTCCCTGAGATGGCATGCAATTTTACATGGGTTCTACACATACTTTCTTATTAAAAACATCTTCACATTAGTCATGTTCCATAAAAGAATTAAAATAAATGGGAAAAACCATGAGAAAACCAAAATGTAACACAAGAGAAAATAGTCTGCTTCATTCTGTGTTCTGATTCCATAGTTCATTCTCTGGATGTGGAGGGCAATTAGCATCAAGAATCCTTTGGGAGTATTTTAGATCTTTGCATCGCTGTGAAGGGCTAAGTCTATCAGAAACAGTCCTCACACACTGTGGTTGTTACTGTGTATAATGTTCTCCTGGTTCTGCACATTTCATTCAGCATCAGTTCATATAAGTCTTTCCAGGTTTTTCTGAAGTCTTCCTGTTTATCTAAATGGGAATGTTTTTAAGCAAGAGTTTTAGGGGAAGATGATGAGCATGTTAAATTCTGTGATATCGAAGTGAAGATAGCTGATGATCAAGGCCAGCTTAGTTAAGTATAGAGAAGCTCATCACTAGTCAATTGGCTATAAAGTCATGAATTTCAGAGCTGCAGAGAATTTGTATTAAAATCCCACCTCTGATATTTACTATCTATGTGACTTTGGGTAAGTCCATTTTCTCAGAGTCCAAGTTTACTTATACGTAAAATGAGGTAATTAGACCAGATGGTTTTGAGGTCCCTTCCAGCTTGATCTCTAATCCTATGAGTTAATAACTGAAATGTGGGTCTATCTCCTTCCAATGGTAGTATTCACCAAAAAATAGTGCTATGCACTCTGTCCTTAAGATCATCTTTTCAGTTAGTTATATGAGTTCTTCCCACATATGTGCCAATAAATATACCAGAAATACAGCACATAGCACTTTTGATAAATTGGGAATAACATTTCAGAAGAGAATCCAGGCTATTCAATAAATGTTGAGGCAGGCATAGTAACAAGCAGACTAGTCTCTGGGGACCCTTCTGTTTCTACAGCTTCATCTACCACTTCTTCTGCTTCCTTTTTCTACTTCTCACTTGTTTCCCCTCCAATATAACAATGAAGGGCTCTGTTACTGGAAGAAACAGTAGGACTCTCTTCTAGGTAAGATGTTACCTCTCCTCTCTGGAGACATTTCTGCTTGGCAGATCCCCGTTAGTGCTGATCAAGTGAACTCTCTGCTCTCCTTTTTCCTCATCAACCCTTGATAATCTATCATCTACTTCCCCCTACTCCAGCTTCTACAGCTGGGTCAGGTTTCAGCTAAACTTGATATTTTTTTCCCTTTGACTCCTCTGTCCACTTTGTTTTTCATAACATCCCCTAATTCATAGTCCTGGGCTTCTGCTTGGTATGGGCCAGGCAAGTAGAAAAGTTACACTTTAAAAATGTAAAAGTGTGGATTGCTGGTCACCAGTTCTTAAATTTCATTGCTAGCTATTCATGGAAAAGTATAGGGTTAGGGGAGCAAGGTATAATTGGCAAGATGCTTTTTAGTCAAGAAGAGAAGGATGATAAAGTTATTCTCTAATTTAGTGAAAGGGGAAGGGTTTGGTTATTCATATTATTATGATATATAATTTTTATAATTGTATTTTCATGTAATTTATAATTATAATATATGTAATATAATAATATTCATATTATTATGAGTATATGAATGTAGCAAAATACTATTGTGTTATAAGAAATAATGAACAGATGAGTTTCAGAAAAACCTGGAAAAATTTAACGTGAATTGATGCAAAATGAAGTGAACAGAACCAGGAGAACATTGTATACAGTAATAGCAATATTGTGTGATGACCAACTATGATTGACTTATCTTTTCTCAGAAATACAATAATCCGAGACAATTCCAAAAGACTCATGATGGAAAATGTCACCCACATCCAGAGAAAGAACTGATGGAATCTGAATGCAGATTAAAGCATGCCATTTTCACTTTATTTTTGTTTTTTATTTTTCCTTTTGGTCTGTTTTTTTCTCTCATAACAAATATGTTTTACATGATTGTACATATATAACCTACATCAAATTGCTTTGATTTGGGGAGGTGAAGGAGAGAGAGAGAGAGAAAATTTGGAACTCAAAATGTTATAAAAAATGAATGTTAAAGATTATTTTACACGTAATTGGAAAAAATAAAATGTTATTTTAAAAAAGAACCCTTTGCAAAGTTTTTCTTAGTAAAGTTTGGTTGTTTAATTTAAAAATATGGTTAGTTAAATTTTAATTTCTTCAGCTTATTTTATGAGTAAAAATATGTTCTTTATGATTGAGGAGTCAGTAGAAGTTTGACTTTAAAAAATAAAATAAAATCTTCTGGGTGCACACACTAATCAAATGCACTGGGCGACGTGTTATTGTTAATTTTCATTAAAGATGATAGAGTCCTTGATCACGTTCCCTCGGCCTCTTTGAGTACAGAGGTAAAGTTAGCAAAGGAGAAGTTGAGCTACAGAGTAATTCCATTAACACTCTGATAGAAGGGGCAATGGCATTTAAATGGGATGTGTAAGAAAGAAAAGGGGGCAATTTTTATGGCTGGTGAATGTAAGACTGGCCCCAAGCTAGGCAGAATTGTCTTAGTAGAAATAAATGAACCCAAGCAAACCATTGACATTTGAAGAACAAAATGGTAGCTAGGTTGCTACTCTGAACAGTCTTTCCCTACATTTCTTCTACTCTGCCAGTATACTGAACCACAGAAAGGCAACTAAGAGGGCAAATATGATGTATTTATGTCTCCCTCCCTCCTTTTTGTGTGTTATGCTGGCCTTGATAACAACCTCCATCCAGAGTTGAACTATAGTGCTATGATAATTCAGATATAGCTTGAGTTATATATTTCCTTAATATAATAATAACTCTACTCTATTCCCCCAGGAAAGCATATTTGAGAACTCCAGGTGTAACAAAGCAGAGAAAGAAAAATTGGATTTCAGAATGAGGGTATTGCAATAGAGGTGGTTTCAGGGCTACAAGCACAGTAGTGCAGAATATTGAGCAACATTTAGTCAGACATTGCAATTTCCAAATAAAATATAGTAGAAAGGAAAATTTTCACTGAGAGTAAAGGTGCAATATTCCCACTGGCGCTGCTAAGGTAAAGGACAGGACCTGCCATGAGTTACAATTACAATTCTTCCATGGCACTGGCTTAAAAGTCTCCTGAACTAAGAAACAAGAAAAATAGGGTAGGTAAAAGTGATGTGAGTAGCACCATATTTTGCAAAGGTAAACTTTTCAGAGGAAATCTAAGAATTAGAGGAGGAGAATCCTGGTACTAAGAGAGCATTTGGGTGAAGGTGGAAAGACAAACAATGGAAGAGCAAAGAAAAATGATCTTGTCATTTCCATCTACTAGAGACCACTGGTACAGAAGAAGAAACATGATGATTTCATCAAATAGATTGGAACCCTGGCACAGGGACATTTTATAGTATTGATGAGGGACTTAAATTATCCAGTCATTTACTGGAGCTCACTCTATCAAAAACAGAGCAGCTAACAGCTTCTTGACTTGCCTTATTCATAATTTTATCCTTCAAAAGATGAAAGAACTAGTTCTTTCTGGATCTGATTCACATTAATTTAGGGTTAAATCAGTTGCTAGAGTAGAAACTTTAGGGGAAAAACTCCTGTGGCTACTAAAAAGGTCTGAGAGACATAATTTCTGCGTAATTTAATCATTTGATTAATAAGGCAAGTATGTTTATTAATAAAAGAATGGTCATTTGGCCATCTCTCTTAGACCAAAGACCCTAATGGTGGCAGGCTCACAGTTTATATGCCCTTCAAAGAGTAGGTGTTCATGAAGAGTGGCAATTAAATCAGATTTTGTTATTAACAGTTAATGAGAAAATAAATATTAAAATGAGAGGCTGAACCACATCACAATGAGGGTCTTGGAGTACATACCTTAGGTCACCCAAATTTTGGTCAAAGAAACAACAATTTCTGTATCACCTGACTGATAAAAGGGAGAATCAATACTTCCCAGATCTGTCTGAGCAAACACAATAAGCAGGAATGCACCCACTAGCACAAACTTAGAATTTCTTTTACTGTTTGATTAGATCTTGGCCTGGGTGAATCTTTAAGAGAGATTTTCCACATTGGTTGATTTCTGGATGAGGAAGTAAAAAAAGGAAAAAACGTTGGTCCTAATACAATAATTAGTTATCGTTTAGATAGTATATAATATGTTCACAGAGATAGGCAAGACACAGATTATTGTGCACATGCAGGAAAACGCCCATTCCCCCTTGATTTCAAAGAGAAATGCATGGGAGATGGAAGCAAAAGAAGTTAACAAAAGAGCAAAATAAATGCCTGGTGTGATACTATAAGAATAGTGTCAAAAATAGAAAAGCTCACAACGAGTTGAGGCTAGTGAGGAAAGCTAAGCATAACCAATGGCTGCTTTGTTTTTCTTAGCTATATCGAGGCTCCAGGAAGAGATAGCACTATTACTTAGGATGGATGGGACAGAGATAACTGACAACAGGAAGGAGTCTTATTTTGTTTTTCAGTGCCAAGGGGAATGACTGGGACCTGAAAGAAAAGAACACAACTTGTCTATGTGAGAGTTGATACCCAAGACAAGTAAGGAGGTCGTAAGAGCTGCCTAGGATATAATCAAGTAACCTGACCCAGATGAGTGAATCCTCTGGTACAGAAAGAACTGCTGTTTAAATTTGTTAAACATCAGTGATATTTGAAATATTCAGAACAGCAGAGGTATTCTGGGCCTGGAGATAGGCAATTTGATCATTTTTTTTTAAAGGGAAGAAAGAGTGAACGCTGCAACCTGTAGGTTAGGGAGCTTGATTGTGATTCCAAAAAAAAAATTGTGGAATGGGTTATTCAAGAGATAATTAGTGAATATCTGGGGTGTAGGGTGTGTTCAGGGAGGACCAGTACCAGCATTTTGGTATGGTGGCTGCCAAACCCTTTTCAGGGCTCTTTCCACCTTTGGTGTCTACCTGTTCTGCCTAACTCTCACCTGTGGCTCCAAGAAGTTGCAGTATGCCCCACTCTGGTAAACTGTTTCGGCAGATGGGCCAAACTAGGTTGAGGGTAACCATGGGTCTAAAACCCACTGGTGAGTTAGGGGGGTATCTACCCCAAGCATGTGAAGACTTCCCCTGGTGGAGGAATTGTTCTTGTTCCAATGGCCATGAAGGCAGATGAAGCAGGCAATGTGGAGTGCTTAGAGCCTGGTCACACACTGAAGAAGCCAAGGTCATCCACTGCATCCTGAGCCATCTCCAGTCATCTTGACTCTGTTTCACCATGGATTATAATGACTCAGGAGGAGAGAGTGAGGCTGACGATGTCCTGCAACTCTGCCTCACTTAAATCCAATTTATGCACAAATCACAAGACATCACTCATACCATTTCACTATTATGCCTCAAAGTCCTGTGGTGACAGGCAAGCGATGAAGCAGCAGGTGCAGATACACTGGGAGCTGTAGTCATGACCCTGCACACAGGCGGCCCAGGCCATAGGGTCGTTTCTTACTGGAAGCAGCAGTGGGACTCAGCAGCCCCCTGGGTGTCTGAGCAGACTTTTAAGGATCTCACTGCTCACCTTCTGGTGTGAGGAAGGGGGCTAGAAAAGGTGCCCTAAACATTGCCTGCTTACCCAACCTTGGCCTGATTACCACCTCAGGCAGGGAATCCCACTATGCCGTCGAAATACAAAAAAATGTACGAAAACATCTGCAAAGATGATTCCACTCACCATTGGTACATGGAACATGTGCACACTCATAGATAACAAAAATTCCAGTAGACCTCAGAGAAGAACTGCTCTTATTGCAAGAGAACTCAACAAGTATCACATCGAAATAGCAGCCCTGAGTGAAACAAGGTTGGCAAATGAAGGCCAGCCTACTGAAGTTGGAGCTGGATACATCTTTGTCTGGAGTGGGCACAGTGAAGGGGAGCTTCCTGAAGCTGGTGTAGGTTTTGCAATCAAAACTAATCTAATCACCAAGCTGATAGGCCTGCCAAAAGGAGTGAATGACAGGCTTATGACAACGTGATTGCTGCTCACAGGAAAATCCCATGCCACCATTATCAGTGTCTATCCTCCCACCATAACAAAGTCAAAGAAGTCAAAGAAAAATTTTATGAAGATCTAGAGACTCTTATCATCAATGCGCCAAAAGAGGACAAGCTTATAATACCGGGTGACTTTAATGCTAGAGTAGGCTCAGACTACTAGACTTGTCAGGGAGTCCTAGGGAGGAATGGAGTTGGAAACAGCAACAGAAATGGTCATTTATTGCTGAAGACTTGTGCATCTCATGACCTTCTTATCACCCACATTATCTTTCGTTTACCTAAAGGCAATAAAACCTCATGGATGCACCCTCACAGCAAACATTGGCATCTAATAGATTATGTGATTGTAAGGAGAAGAGACAGACAAGATGTGACAGTGACAAAGGCAATGTGTGGTGCAGAGTGTTGGACTGATCATAGACATCCTTTCCAAGCCAAATATTCGCATTCATCAAAAGCACTGCCCCCAAGGCAAAATGACTACCAGAAGAATTAATGTCAACAAATTAGAACTCTTCTCTGAGCATGAACAGTTTGCTGATGACTTAGAGGGAAAGTTGAGCCAATACATAGTTGGTAACAGTGGAGCAGAAAAGGAGAGGGCAGCTTTCAGAGATTTGGTGTACAGCACTGCATTTGCTCATCTGAGTCAGAACACTCACAAAAACCAAGACTGGTTTGATGAAAATGATGGGGAAATTCAGAATCTGCTAAACAAAAAATGAGAACTCCACAGGATTCACCAGCAGGATAGTTCATCCACCTCTAAGAAGGCACCATTTAATTCCATCAAAAGCAAAGTACAAACAAGGCTTAGAGAGATGCTGGATTCCTGGCTCAGTAAGAAGGCAGATGAAATTCAGTTTTATGCTGATAGTAACAATCCAAAGCACTTTTATGATTCCCTGAAAGCTATTTATGGACCAAAAACTTATAGTGTATCACAACTACTCAGTGTTGATGGAGTCACATTGATTAGGGGTAGGGACATGATCCTAGAGAGATGGGCTGAACATTTCCATAGTGTTCTCAACAGACTATCATCAATCAATGCTGAGGCCATTGACCTTTTACCTCAGGTTGTAGTCAATCCCTCCTTAGCAGATCTTCCAATTGAAAAAGAGGTTTTGAGGGTCATTAGGCTCCTTTCATGTGGCAAAGCACTTGGTACTGATTCTATTCCAGCTGAGATTTTCAAGGTAGGGGGACCATTGCTCATACAAAAGCTGAATGAAATTTTCCAGGTTATATGGCAAGAGGAAGTTATCCCCCAGGATTTCAAGGTTGCCTCCATTGTCCATCTCTATAAGGGTAAAAGGAATAGGTTGTCCTTCAACAATCACAGAGGGATCTCTCTCTTGGTCATTGCTGGCAAAATTCTTGCTAGAGTCCTCCTTAATAGACTGATCTTTCACCTGGAAGATGGGCATATCCCTGAGAGCCAGTGTGGCTTCAGAAAGGGCTGAGGAACAGTTGATATGGTATTTGCTGTCCAACGACTCCGAGAGAAATGCCAGGAGCAGTACAGAGGTATGTACACAACATTTGTGAATCTGAGCAAAGCCTTTGACACTGTTAGTCGTGAGGGCTTTTGGAAAATTATGTCAAAGTTTGATTACCCAGAGAAGTTCATCAATAGTGTATGTCAGTTTCATGATGGCATGTTTGCCTGGGTTCTGGGTAATGGACAAAGCTCTTGTGCCTTCCCAGTCACCAATGGAGTAAAACAGGGTTGCGTGCTTGCTCCCATGCTTTTTAACATGATATTTTCAGCCATGCTGACAAATGCTTTCAATGAGGATGAACACGACACCAAGGTCAACTACCATACTGATGCTAAGCTCTTCAATTTGAAATGGTTACAAGCCAAGACTAAAGTGGAGGGAATATTGGTGCATGATTTTCTGTTTGCAGATGATTGTGCACTCAATACAGCCTCTGAAGCTGAGATGCAACAAAGTATGGATCAATTCTCTGCTGCCTGTGCTAATTTTGCCCTTATAATTAACACCAAAAAAACACAGGTGCTCCATCAGCCACCACTACACCATCCATATGTGGAACCATCAGTTATAACAAATGGAGAAGTTTTGAATGCTGTGGATAAGTTCATTTACTTTGGTAGTGTACTTTCCAGGGATGTACACATTGACAATGAGGTTGATGCACACGTTGCCAGGGCTAGCTCAGTGTTTGGGAGGCTCTGAAGAAAAGTTTGGGAGAGAAGACGTATTAAACTGACTACCAAACTGAAGATCTCCAGAGCTATTGTGTTGGCCTCACTGTTATATGCTTGTGAAACACAGACAGTCTACCAGCACCATGCCAGGAAACTGAATCACTTCCATTTGAACTGTCTTAGGAAGATTCTGAGGATCACCTGGCAGCATAAGGTACCAGACACTGAAGTTCTTGCTTGAGCCGAACTGCCAGGTATTCAAACTATGCTTCAGAGAGCCCAACTCTGAAGGACTGGCCACATTGTTTGAATGCAAAATGTACGCTTGCCAAAAAGACTATTTTAAGGAGAACTAGCATGGGGCAGGTGATCACATGGTGGCCGTAAGAAAAGATGCAAGGTCTCTCTCAAGAACTTTGGATTTGATTGTGCAACATGGGAGACACTGGCAGAGGACCGCTCAGCATGGTGTGCCCACATCAGAAAGGGTACTGTGCTCTTTGAGCAAAGCAGAATTGAGATAGCACAAAGTAAACGTAGGATGCGCAAATTTGGGATATCCACCCCAAATATTCAAATGGACTATCTGTGCCTAAACTGTGGTTGAGCATTCTGAGCTCTCATTGGTCTGATCAGCTATAGTCACAAACACTGAAATTTCACTTTACAAGGTTGATGTCATTTTGGTCCTCTTCGAAGATGAAGGACAACAACCAACCAAGCAACCAGTGAATATCTAGGCAAGGAAGCTGCGATCACAAAGAACCAGCATGGCTTCATGAGGCATGCCAGACTAATCTTATTTCCTCTTTTTGACAAGTGTTTAAATGACTAGAACAGGAGAATTTTTAAATGAATAGTACAGCAGAAAAGGGGCAGCTAGGTGGCACAGTCAATAGAGCCCCACACTTGGAATCAGAAAGACTCATCTTCCTGAGTTCAAATCCAGCCACAGACAAGTAGTAGCTATGTGATCCTGGGCAAGTCACTTAACCTTGTTTACTTCAGTTTCCTTATTTGTAAAATAAGTTGGAGCAGGAAATGGCAAATCACTTTAGTATCTCTGCCAAGAAAACTCCAAATAGAGTCACAAAGAGTCAAGTACAACTAGAAAATAAGTCAATGATGACAATAAGAAAAGAAGAATGCTATTGGTATAGTTGGTATAGTTTATCTCATCTATAGTTGAATGTCTGGACTCAGAATAATCATTAATGGAACCATGGCAGCTTGGAAGTGGAAGCAGGTAGGTGGTGCAGTGGATAGAACTCTGGACCTGAAGTCAGGAGACATCTTCCTGAGCTCAAATCTTGCTTCAGTTGTGTGAACCCGATCAAGTCACTTAATCCTTTTGCCTCAGTGCCTCATCTATACAATGAGCTTGAGAAGAAAATGGCAAACCACTCCAGCATCTTTGCCAAAAAAAAATGTAAATGGAGTCTGAAATGTCACTGAAATGACTCACCACCACCACCAAACTTGGAAGTAGGTCTCTAGTGGAGTGCCATAGGGATGTGTATTTGATCCTGTACTATTTAACAGTTATCTGGATAAAAGAAGGTACAGTTATAAAATTTTCAGGTAATCAAATTTTCATGTGATACAAAACTAGGACAGATAACTCATACACCAGATGACAAAATCAAAACCCAAAAGGATCTTAACATTAAGCTGCATTTAATAAGATGAAATTCAATGGGATAAATGTAGAACCTTATATTTAGGTTCAATTACTCACCAATCAAGATAGCTCAGCTCCAGGAACAGAATTCTAAAGCTGAGTGGATCAATAATCAATCAATAAACATTAATTTATTAATTAAATCCCTTAGGGCATCTCTGGAGGGATTTTCATTCCCCCTTTACACAACAACTCTTAAAATGTTTAAAAAATAAGTTACATCACCACCAAAACTTATTTTCTCTGAGTTAGTCATCCTTAGTTCTTTCAACCAATGTTAATTTCACATGATTTTGATGTCTCTCATCATGTTGATGTGCTTTGGACACATTCCAACTTGTCAATGTCCTTCCTATGATGTGGTGCCCAGAACTGAAAAAAAATATTCCAGATGGAGTCTGAGAAGAATAGAATGAAGTAGAACCATCATCTTCCATGTTCTAGGTCAGTGTGGTCAAACTCAAATATAAACAGAAGCCACTAAGAAGGATTCCTGCAGACCACATATTGACTTAGAAAACCACATATTTATGTTATCTATTTTCTATTGTATGTTTATTTGTTTTGTTAAATATTTTCCAGTTACATTTTAATCTGTTTCTGACTGCACTTGGGAGTGTTGAGTGCCACATTGGGAGTGGTATTTGACCCTTGGTTCTAGAACCTATGATTCAACCAGTATTACTTTAGATCACACACCTTTCCTGACTGGATATGGAGAGCAACTTAAAGGAAGGAATCCAAGGTTTCAGGACAAAAGAAAGGTCATACCGTTAACAGAAAGAGACAAATCAAGAAAAGACACGGTTTTAAGCAGTAGGGTGAATTCACTTTTGAACATGTTGAGTTTGAAAGAGTAGTATTATAGGCACGTAAAAATGCTTCTTTTCAAGAAAACATGGAACCGAAACTCAGAAGATTTTGGAGTCCTCTTCACAAAGATGAGAAATGAAGCTAAGAGATTAAGGAGATTGGATTTCCAAAGGAAAATAATACATATACATATTTTACATATAGAATATACAGGTCATAACAAGAACTTAGGTTCCCAGGGAAATTGAGTGATAGAAGAGGAAATTATTATGAAAGATGGAGGCTGAGGTTTGTCCCTAAAAGGAAAGATTTCATATCTTTTTCCTTCTGAGATGTTTTGGCCAAACCAGTAACATTCTACGTGGTTTAAATGGGTTCAGGCATGGAGTTATGTTCTACATTGTCATTCAAAGTATTTCACATCCCTTTGTGACATCAGGTGGTAATTTTCCCATGTTCATCTCCTATTTCCCTGGGATCTGAGACAGAAAAATGTTCCATATCCATCCTGCCTCCAAATAAAGTGTCATCACTTACCCTGGTGGGGTAGTTGTATTATCATGATGTAAAGATCAACATATTTGTTACTCTGGATACTCCTTTTTTAGAGTCATAGCATGTTTCAGGATGAATCCTCTAGAATCATGGCTGGTCATTCCATTGATCAGAGTTATTAAATCTTTCAGAGTTGTTTTCCTTTACAATATTCTCCTTGTTCTGCTCACTTCAGTCTACATCAGGTCATGACAAGTCTTCTCCAGTTTCTTTGAAATCATTCCTTTGCATATCATTTCTTGCAGCATAATAGTACTCTGTCACATTCGTAAGTCACATTTTGTTTACATATGCCACCACTGGTAGATACCCACTTAGTTTCTAATTTCTTTACCACCTCGAAAAGAGCTATGATAAATAATTTTGTAAATATGGATCCTTTTCCTCTTCATCTGATCTTTTTGAAGTATAGACCTACTATCCCTGGTTCAGAGTATGCAAAGTGTAACTTCATGGTATAATTCTAAAATGCTTTCCAGAAAGTCTGGCCCAGTTCATATCTCTACCTACAGAACATTAACATATATGTACTTTCATAGTCTCTCTAGTATTTGTCATTTTCATTTTTTAACATTGTCAGTCTGATGGGTATTAGCTAGAACCTAAATTATCCGTAGATTTCACATGCAATGAACTTTTTATTATACTATGGTATGCAAATTCATTCAGTGAATTCATTCTGATTCTCAACACAATTAAAATAAAATTATACTTAATGATGATCCTGAGTCTCTGTGCTCACATCATTTTGGGGGGTAGCTAGGTGGCACAATAGATAGAGTGCCATGCCTGGAGTCAAGAAGACTTGAGTTCTAATCTAGCCTCAGTTACTTAACTGTGTAATCCTGGGCAGGTCACTTATTCTGTCTGCTTTAGTTACCTCAATTGTAAAATGGGGTTAATAATAATGCCTTCCTCCTAGGGTTATTGTGAGGCTCAAACAAAACAATAATTACAAAGTGCTAAGCACAGTGCCTAATATTATATAAATGCTAGCTATCATCATTATTATTTATTATCCCTTCAGTCAACTGGGATCATGGTACAGTAAAAAGTACATTGGCTGTGGAATCAGAGGACTTGATTAAATCCCACCTTTGGCGCTTACTGTTTGTGTCATCTTGGGCCAATCATAGAACCTTCCTGGGTCTAAGTCGTCTCATCTGCAAAGTGCAAAAGTTGAAACAAATGGTCTCTAACATCCCATACAGTTCTAGAGCTATGATCCCAAGAAATGGAAATGTAGGTCTGGACCTGCCCCAATGATGTTCCTAGGCAGGAGAATCTTTGGATCCCTAGCAGAGGTAGGGCAGGACAAAATCAGTTTTACTGCTCATCCTGCTCTGATCTTGTATTCTAGGTCGAGTCATTGGGCTTTTGCTTTGTTCCTAATGACTAAGCCCCTGGTTTGCAACCTGGTTCTAGTAAGTATTGTTCTCTGAGTTTTTGCCCTAGATACTCTGCCTATATCTTAGTCCAGGAGTGGGGAACCTGTGGCCACCAGTGGCCTCGAAACCACAGGTTCAAGATTTGTTCCATTCCCACCTGTAATCTAGTCCTTCTAGGATTGGAATCCTGCCATACTCATATTGTCTTAACTGAAGGCTGGATTCTGGACACAGAAACCTAACTCCTTTGGTTGAATTGTTCCTATATTTACCTGATGTAGACTGTCTTCCTGCCACCCTTGACTCCCTTTACATATGCCCTTCCTACTTGCCAGGGAATCTATCCAATGTTTATCAATGTATCTGGGGTGTATGGGTATTCAAGGAGGACTAGTAGCTCTGGTGGGAGGGCTTGCTGATCCCTTTGAAGGGCTGCTCATCCACCTTTGGTGTCCAGTTGACACTCAACTCTCATTCGTGGCTCCAAGAGGCTATGACATGTGCAGTGGCAAATGGAATAAACCAGGTTGAGGGTAACTGACAGACTTCAAACCCATCAGTGAGTTAGAGGGGTGTCTACCTCAAACATGTGAAGACTTCCCCTGGCAGAATGGGCAAATGAGAACAATTTTTTCCAACATTCATGAAAGCGGTAGAAGAAGGCACTGTGGACCTCTTAGAGCTTGGTTAGACATCAACGACACCAAGGTCATTCAGTGCATCCCACGCCATTGGCAGTTGTCCTGACTTGTACAGCAGCTGGACTTTGGAGACTATGATGTTGCTGACTTTGTACAATTCTACATCACTTAACTCCAATTCACACATGACTCAAGACATCACCTTGTGATGTCACTGGTACTCTTCAAAATGAAAGACAAACAACCAATGACAGCAACTACCAAAGTATCTAGAAATCTTTTGACTGCTTGCTTGTTTGGATGCTCATCACCCACTGACCTATAACTAACTCTGAACACTCCACAAACCTTTCTAGACTTCCTTTTCCAAGCCATTGTTATGACTTTCCCAGATTGTCTGCTCCAACCCAGTGATTTACCTAATGTCTGGGTTCCAAACATTTGCCTCTGCCCTAACTTCCCAACAAGTGAGTCCTACTTGCGGCTATGTAATGATGAATCTCAATGTCTTCTTATGGAACTTCCAATCTGAGCACTGGTTGAACCTGTCATACTGCTAAGGACATTACATAAGCTAGTATTTTTTTAAAAAATTCTTTTTATCTCCTCTGCCAGACAAAGCCTTCTGTGCTTCTATCATCTAATAAATTCTCAACTGGAGTTGCAAAAATGACTCAGGTAAGGGCTTGCTACAACCTCACCACTGGCTCTTTTTTGCTTGCATTTGCATATGAAGATACAGAAATGAAACTAAGCTAGTGGAAGAGACAGTGTTTGTGTGCTCTGAGTTTGGCTATCTCCGTGTCCCTCCTTCTACTTTTCCCCTTATTACCTCCCTCCACTCCCAAATTTACATAGAAGAATCAAAGAGACCTAAAGTCCTAAAACTAGAGAGTCCTGAACCCCAGGGCTGTGTTTGATAGTGGTTGGGTAAAGAACCACTACCCACTTTATAGTCTAGCCTACAGAGATTAAAATAAGGAGGTATATGGACAGCTCTTCTAAACTAGGGCCAGACTTTTGAGCGAAGGGCCCAAGAGGCTAGACCAGGAATAGGAACAGGTGAGAGGATCCCATTCATTTTAAAGAACTTGATGCCTGAGAGGTGAGAATCTCCACCTAGAGATGAGAGACTTCAGTAACTCAGGATGTGGCTCAGGAAAGAAGGATAATTAATTGCAACTGTGTATTAACACTACATTATGCTGAAAAGGGGGACTCAGAATCTTCACCACCCACAGCTCCTGCAAACTGGCTCCTCTAGCAAGCAGAGGGTCCTAGCCTTTAGACAATCCTCCCCAAGGGATAACATGTGTGGCTTGGGGACTGTCCTCCTTCCAATTCTTTTCTGTTCCCCAAATAGCTATTGATCTTCTTGCTGTTTCCTGTAGCATACATTCCATTTCCATTTATGTTTCCATAAATCTACACAGGCTGGAATAGACTTCTTATGGGCCTCTGCATCCCAGAATTCCTGGATTCCTCCAAGGCTCACCTCAAGTGAGCCTTCATTGAAGCCTTGGAGGTATAGTGGCTGGGCCTGGAGTCATGAAGACTTGGGTTCAAGTTTGGCCTCAAACACTTGCTAGCTGTGTGATCCCAGGCAAGTCACTTAACCTCTGTCTTCTTTAGTTTCCTCAACTGTTAGAAGAGAATAATGATAGTACTGATCTCCCAGGGCCGTTCTGAGGATCAATAAGATAATATTTGTAAAGCACTTAGCACAGTGTCTGGCATACAGTTGGTGCCACATAAATTCTATCATCATCATCATCATCATCATCATCATCATTGTCATTGTTATTTACAAAGTCATTTCAGAACTAAAGATAAAAGGTATACACTATATGCACCTATGAAGGTACGAAGAGCTATAATGTAATTTTTAATAGCAATTGTTTCTGTTTTGGCCAGAAACCCTGAGGGTCTTCCCTTCCCAGATTGATTTTTCTTTTACTAGACAAAAGAGGTCATTCTTTGCCTCATCTCTTACCTACCTCTAATCATTGAATGAGCATTGCCTTGGTCGAACTGAGACTTGGGAAAGATTTTATATATACTAGGTCTGGAGTCAGGAAAACCTGAATTAAAATCTGGCCTTTGGATATTAATTATGAACAAGTCATTTAACTTCTTTCTGCCTTAGTTTTCTCAACTTAAAATGAGGATAATAAGAGTATCTACCCACCCAGGGCTACTATAAGGAATAAATGAGATAATGTTTGTAAAGCACCTATCCCAGTGCCTGGAACATACCAGGTGCTATACAAATACTTGTTCCTTTCTCCTTTCATCATCCCTAAGGTGAGTCAGGAGGAAAAAAATAACTATAAATGTGTAAAATATTTAAACTCTTACTCAGTGGCACCTGCTGGTAGCTATTCTAAAGTGTTGGGAAGGTGGAACATGGATCTTAGAGGAATTTATATATGTGAAAGTTACAGGTTATGAAACCCAACTCTGAGGCTGTTATCAGGTGACCCTGAGCAGTGTAGTCAGAAATGTAATAAAAAATGTTAACAGCCAACTTTGGGGGGGAAATGTGCACACAAACCATGTTTAAGTTTAATCTGCATTAACATTTTCTTCATCATTTTCTTTAGACTGCTGTTGTCGTTCAGCTGTTCAGTTGTGTCTAACTCTTCATGATCCTGAGGACTGTAGCACTCCAATACTGTCCATGGGGTTTTCTTGGCAAAGATACTACATTGGTTTACCATTTCCTTCTCCAATTCTAGATTGCTGGTCAAATTCACATAATCCCAGTGGGCTGCATGTTGACTTAGAATACCATAAATTAACATTATCTCTATATTTTATACTATATTTTTATTTTATTAAACATTTCCCAATTACATTTTAATCTGAGTCTATTGTAAATCACACCCTGATTCATAGCACTAGCCAGTTTCTAAGGGACAGCTAGGTGGTACAGTAGAATGCTGGGTCTGGAGGCTGAAAAGACTCATCTTCACGAGTTCAAATCAGGTTTTAGACAGTTTCTAGCTGTGTGACTCTTTGCCTCAACTCTTCATCTACAAAAATGAGCTAGGGAGGGAAATGGCAAATCACCCCAGTATTCTTTCCAAGAAAACCCCAAATGGGGTCACAAAGAGTTGGACACAATTGAACAATTTTTTGAGGTGCAAATGCTTATGCTGAAAATTGAACAATTGGCCCTTGAGAGCTTGTAAGAGCTGGCTTCAACCTGAATAATCATTCAAATTCCCTTAGACTTCTTGAAGAAGATGGGACTTCAGTTCAATCTTGAGGGAAGCCAGAGATTGGAAAGGTGAAGAGAGAGCTTTCTAGCCATGGGAGAAAGTTCAAAGATGGAAGATGGAGGGTCATGGGTCTAGGAGATGGAGGATCTAGGTCAGGATTGCTGGACTATAGAGGACATGGTGAGAGGAACAAAAGGTGAGAGAACTGGAAAAACAGAAAGGGAACAGCTGTTGGAGAACCTTAAATGTCAAACCAAGGACTTTATAATTGATCCTGGGGCTAGAGTTTGCTAAGCAAAGGGATTAGAGAACAGGTCTATGCTTTAGGAAAATCCCTTTATCAGCTAAGTGGAGGATGGATTGGAGAAGGGACAGAGTGGAATTAGAGATCAGTTAGGAGGGTGTTGTAATTGTCTATGTGAGAAGTGATTAAGGACTAAATTAAGGTCAGAGCTGTGTAACTGGAGAGAAGAGAATCAATCTGAGATGTGTTGTAAAGGTAAAAATGATAAGATTTGACAACTGATTGAAAGCAAGGCATGAGTGAGAATGAGGACCCAAGGAAATTTGTGAACCTGAGAAACTAGGAATATGGTGACAACCTCAACAGTAACAGGAAAGTTAATAGAGGGGAAAGTTTGGAATTAAAAATATGGAGGCAGGATTGTCTGAGGTTGTTGGGAAAGGACTTTGTAATCCTTGAGGTAGTTCAAAAATATCAGTTCTCAACCTTTGAGGAGGTCATTGCTACTTAGGTTTTACATACTCTGAAGAAAAGGGCCAAACTGGTGAAAGTTAACTTCAAAACAGGACTTTTGAGTTTGTTAGAGTCTTTCTGGTATAATTTCCCAACATGTCTTTTTTTCATTTATCACATTCTCCCTCCCCAGAGCAGTCAAATCAAATGGATATTTTTACCCACAAATGACGCATATGGCAGAGGGCAATCTAACTGGCAAATGCATTCTTTAGTAGAGTGAGATTCTGTAGAAACCATGTCCTTCTTGGACCTTTCCAAGGAGCCTCAGTTTCAGAGAACTCAAAGAATCTTAGTATATAGTGATTTTACCTTAAAGGAATCCCACAGCCTAGTCTCCAAGGATATAATTATGGCACCAGTGTGTAGTCAATCTAATTTATTAGAGCTCTTTGTTAGAGGTCTTGTTCAATGATGATACTTAGCAGGGAAAGCTGACTTCAACAATTTATAAACAATTCAGGTACATAACCAATAGCTCACAGTGCACTTTATTTTTCTTGTTTCACAATAATAACTGGACAGACACAACAAATTTAATGGCAATGTAATGCCCCCCTCCCCAACAACTAACATAAAAACAATGCCATTGTATTTAAGGGTAACAAACTGGAAAACTACTTTACCTTCCCATACATATATTCAAGATACTGTGTAAACAAAATTTGCTTTATGTACAGTTATGCTGGTGATAATGAAAACTCATCTCCAAAGTTAAAAACAGAAAACTTAGAGTAGTTTCTGGAAGAAAAAATTCACAATATTCTGCACAAAGTTGAATTCTGTTCAAAGTTTAACTTAAGGGGAAAAAAAGAGTATAAGCAGATAATATTTGGATGTTTTGAAGGCTTCAGAAAAATTATAATGAATGTAGCTGTTTAGGTTCCCCAAAGGAAATCAGAGCAGCTACAAGCATTTCACAATGCTACCTTGGCCAGTATAAATGAAGATTGTATTACATTCCATCAAGCAAATTAGCTAGAAATTTTTTCCCAAGGAAAGACTGGAAATACAGGGAGTTAATGCCCACCTGCATTAGAGTCAACTTGTAAGCCTCTCTGCCATATATCTGCAAGGTCACAATCCCTGTACCTTTACACAAATGACTAGGATATCAAGTTGCTGTTTCAGCCTTTGAAGTCATGAATATGCTATCAGTTGTATAGCGAGATGGTGTGATTGACCTAAGAGCACCAGAACAGACCCTTTGGAGTTGTTTTTCTGAGGGTGATGATGAGTTACTACTGAACCATCCACAATGTCCAATTCCTATTGAGACAGGTTACCTAACTGTAAGGGGTCATCCATTTGGTGACCATGGAAAAGAGGCACAGATCACATAAGAAAATGCTTCTTTCATACCTACCTAACTGGTATACTCAGTTTAATTAGAAAGAATCATGAATTACATTGCTGTCGTTATCATCATGCCCTATGAAAATGCCATGATGGCAAATAAGGAAAAAAAGAAATGCCTCTACTATAAGATAGGCTGTGCCAATTATTATCGCACCACTTCAAACACATGACTGTTTAAATACCTACCACACATACTTGGAAAGCCAATTTGTATCCAGAATGGCAACTTTCAAAGGAGTTTTTTTTGACCATCAAGACTATCATACTGAAATGAACTCCAAGGTCCATTGGTGCCGGTAGAGCTGTACATGAGAGTGGTAAAATACTGTTAGATGCTATACATTCATTTATCACACTGGGTCATTACCATACGATATTATGGTTAGCACTAATAAAGGTTCCATCTCAATTTTTCCATGTTGACTTTATAGTAAGTTAGTTAGGTTCACTCATTCTGTAAATCATCTGTTAAGACTGATTTGATTTTAGGAAATGTTCTGATACATTATTATTAATGTCCCCAGAGACATTATTACAAAACTCCTAAAAATACATACAGTTCAAACAAGAAGAATCTGATTAGCCTCTACATGGACTTGAATTTGAGACCTGTGTGTGTATTTTTTTGTTGTTGTTGTAGCTTTTTATGTGAGCAATCACATTCATGTCTCATTGCCTAAGACACTAAAGGATAGAACTCGAATCAGAGCTTCAACTCTGCTTCCTGATGTCCTTAGAACGATTTATTTTCCAAGGGCCTTTCCCTTTCTTTCACACAGCCCATGTAAATCATTCAATGTAAGCCATAAGAAAGGACAATTTTGAAAGGACTCAATAGGCTATAATTGGGGTTTAAGGTAGAGGTTCAGAATTATTTGCCTCAATGCAAATTAAGCCCTACTGGGCTCTTGAAAATTTAGTCAATGCTTGAAGTCATATTTCTGGGAAGGCCCTGAGTCTTCACTTTTAAACATGATTCTTAGTCCCTTTTGATTTTATAATCATTGAATCTAGTGCTGGCAAAAGAGGAAGCACTCAATATTAATGCATGATGACTGATTGTGTGATTAAAAGCCATTTCTAAATGAGTAGGCATGTCTGAAACTTACAAGGTGAAATGGAGACTTGAGGGCATACTCTTGTTGCTTGGTTGGTTTGGTTTGGTTTTGACCAGAATTATCAGGGTCCTTGTTACATTTCTGAACTTTACTTTCCACAAAGAGAGTCTAAAAATAATTTCTGCTCTTTATGCATATTTTGGCTGGTAGAACTTGGTTGACTACCTAATGTAGCATTTTTCTCCCTCTACACTAAAGGCTCTTTGGTGTAGAAGAAGTCCTTTTCTACATGAAAGGTTTTCAAAGCCTTTAGGAAGTAAGGGTTTATTTATTCATGAGGACAGTGGAGTACTCTTTCCCTCATAGCTTTTTCTTAATGCCAACGGCCCCCACTGAAAATGTGCATCTATTATATCTCTGCCCTAGACAATATATGAATCACTTTTTGTCAAGGATAGAGAAATGGCTATTAGCCAACACTCAGTGTGAGGTGTGTGTGTGTGTGTGTGATAAAAATTAGGTGTAAATGATTCAGTGAGGGTATGCCCAAAATAATAGAGATAGAGAACAATACACTAGGAAAGGATTTGATTAGTTCAGACTTTTATATACATTCATCATTTCTAGTATGTTTAACAATAAGAAAGCATTATTAACTAGTCTCTGAGCAAGTGCAGGCATGGAAATACTGTACAGTTCTAGAGTCAGGTGGCAAAAGTTCTTCATGGGGATTACCAGAAAACGAGATCCTCAACAATAAGAGAAAACCAACAAACTTCAACCACTGAGACATTTTTTAAAATTTATATACACTTTACTAATATACTGGGAAGCCCAGTTGTTTTGTTTTACGGACAACAACAACCACAACCACAAAGAAAACCAAACACCAATCAGACTTTATCTTTTAAATGTCCATAAGGTACTTCATATTACTTCTAAAGCAGCTTGGAGAATCTTGACACTTGGAGTGAACCACAAAACAAACTCCATGCAGGTGATCTTGTCAGCATAGCAGCACAGGGCTTTTGGTTCAATATTTGCCACTTTTGATAATGTAAACCTTTCATAAAATAATAAAACATTTCAAAATTGAAACCAAAAAATAATTTCATCTTCTTCATTGATTTGGTTCTGAATAGTGACTTAAAATTCATGCCATTTTTCACTTCATAAATCTATTCTGTTCCAAGTGTGAACCCTTAAGTGCTACTAACTCTCACAAAAAATGGCCCATTCTAATCAGCTCCCATGGCTTTCCTTGGTACCTATATTTAAATGGGCCATTTTGAGGCAACTCTGTAAAAGTTAAACACTTCATGGTTACAGCTAAACGTTCACACTGTCTCAACTAATTTGAGTTATTAAATTCAGAATTGCCCAGGTCAAATAAACCTGCAAGGAACAAGGTCAAGGGGAGTACAGCAAATGTCATTTTGCTTTGTTTCAACATTTCTGTTTCAAAGCAAAGGTAAATAACCATGTGGAGATGAATGCCTTCCAAAGCTACATTTCCCTCTCCTTCAGCTGTCCAAGCTCCAAAGGCTACAAGAGGTGCTGTTAAGAGTTTCTGGAGAGTCAAAATACAGAACTTTACACAGAAAATCTTCATCCTTGCTAGTAAATAGTGTAGAGGCCATAACTAAATAAAACATTTTTAAATGCTGAGATGCACATACCTAAAAAAAAAAAGCAGCTTTGAAAACACAACTACAGCATTAAACATTGAACAAAGTACATTCCAAAGTTAATACAGATGAATGGTATATAATGCCATAATGCCTCAAAGGTATTTCATATACATCACAAAGTGAAATCTAAACTTAAAACACAAACTCTTTTCTAGTTTATGGAGGCTGGATCTCTTTGGAGACTCCTCTACAGTTTTAGCCACTGTTTCTTTTTCTTCTCTTCTCTTTTCTTCACTCCCAGGATGATGCGAATAATCTCCAAATTCCACACCTGGAATTTTTTCTCTCCCTTCCAGGTTTTCAAATAAGAACAAATAATAATTATGAGTTAATGAGTTTGACCATCAAATTCCATAGGCATAAGTCAGTTAGTCCACAACACTCCTTTCGACATTCCCCTTCTTTATTAAAACTTTCCTTTGATCCACATGGATATGTCAGAGGCTCAGGCCCAAATACAGGCATGTTGTTTGGACAGTGTTTGGTACAGTTTGCTGTTCCTCATCTGTCTGCCTTATTTGAGATACATTTACAATCTGGATGAAAAAGGGATTTAAGTTCTTCCTTTCTTTACCATGTTTGCGCTCTCTCTCTCTCTCTCTCTCTCTCTCTCTCTTTCTTTCTCTCTCTCTGTCTCTCTCACTTTCTCGCTCTCTTGCTCTCTCTCCCCATTTACCTCCTCCTGGACTGAAGCAGTTTTCTGAAGCTGTCAAGACGATCTGGGTAGCGGGACTTTTCTTCTTCAGCGGCAATCTTAAGACACGACCAACGTGGAAAAAAAGTTTTTGTCCCAAAGCTCCACTTTAGATTGGAAAAATGAGCCTAAATTGATTTCATTATCTCCAATTTGATAAACAGGCCCTAGCAGAGGCCCACTTAAAGTTTTTTCTTGAATGGAAAAACGTTTCTTTTATTTGCCAATGGAATTCAAAACTTTGCTAACTTCCAAAGATTCAGAGACCACACTGCACTGTTTAGAAACCCTCATGGAGGCCAATGCCTGCATGGGCTTGGTTCCAGGAACGAGCCCACTTAGTTGGGACACAAGACAGGCCTGCAAGCTGCAGTCTCACCCTGGAGAAACAGGCACTTATGGTGTCCTGATGTTTCTGTGTGAGTAGCTCAAAAAAAAAACACCCTGATGCTGAAGAAATCACTGACATGTTGATTTCTTGACGTTCCAAAGGAGCCAGTTTCCTACTCAGAAAGGGAGTATTTGGACTGACGTATCTCTGAGTATCTGAATAGACAAATCAGTGTTTAAGGTATTGGATGATATTGTCTTAATTGTTAAAAGGATATCTCGGCACAATTGGTAGCTTAAAAAAATACTTTCATATATGGTTTAAGATTATATTTCCCATAGCTGTCCTGGGGAGGCAGAAGAAATGTGAAGAATCTTAATGTATCCTAAGTTTGCCCCAAGGTTTTCTTTTCCACCTCTCAGATGGTGTGTGCACCATGCAAATTACACGCAAAGTGTCTGTTTTTCCCAACAGGAAATAATTCAACTTTGATTCAGGGCAAATAAAAGCACATAAAATGCACCCCACCTCCCTAACCTCAAGCAGCCTAAAAAAACGCTCCCCCAACAGTAAGGTCCTTTGTCAGTGTGTTTGTTCTGCGAAGACTGAGTCAGTCCAGCCAACTCCATCTACAACAAATCCGCGTTTATAGGCACAGGAGATTCTGTGTGGAACCATAGCTAAGTGTTACTTTGTTGTAAGTGGCAGAGTTTCTGGAGACAGGAGGTTAAATGTAATGTCTTAAATAAATACTTTTTTTTAATAATGTAAAAATAAATGATATTTCCCTTTGGCAGTAAATAGCTGATTTAATATTTTGCCCAGAAGTTTTTTTTCTCCAATGTTTTCCTTTTTTCTTTCCTTAAAGAGATCACGCCCAAATTTCATTACATATCACTGAAAAAAATGCATACTATTTCTACTGCTGAGTGAGCCTCTTGTATATCTCTCCACCGCATGTTTGCTGATTCATTTGTGTCCCAGGTAGGCACCAAGAGTGATGCAAGCTCCCACCAGAGCCAGGCTGAGGAGAGTCTTCAGAGACAGCCAGGAGAAATCAAACAAGGGCCTCATGCTGTTGCCATACAATTCCACAAAGGCATCCTGGATAGGAAAATAGAAAAAATGGAATGTCAGTAGGAATTATGTCACACCAATTCAAAAAATCACAGAAAAGAGTGAGCAGCCATCTGTCTTCAGCTGGCCAAGAACTGCCCCTCCCCATAGCATCCCCAACAAGGATCATCCAGTCTCTTTGCTTGAAAATGAGGAGGGACTTGGTGGCCAAAAACTGGAAATCAAGGGGATGCCCATCAATTGGGGAATGACTGAACAAGTTGTGGTATGTGGATGTAATGGAATACTATTGTGCTATAAGAAATGATGAACAGGAAGACTTCAGAGAAGCCTGGAAAGACTTATATGAACTGATGCTGAGTGAAAGGAGCAGAACCAGGAGAACTTTGTACACAGCAACAAGTGTGTGAGGAATTTTTCTGGTAGACTTAGTACTTCATTGCAATGCAAGAACTTAAAAAATTCCCAGTGGACTCGAGGCAAAATGCCTTCCACATCCAGAGAAAGAATTATGGAATTTGATCACAGAATGAAGCAGACCATTTTCTTTTGTATTATGTTTTGTTTTGTTTTATTATTTCTCCCATTCATTTTAATTCTTCTGTGTAACATGACTAAGATGAAAATGTATATAATAGGAATGTATGTGTAGAACCTATATAAAATTGTATGCCATCCCAGGGAGGGACTGGAGAGGGAGGAGGGAAGGAGAGGGAGGGAGAGGAAAAAAATCTAAGATATATGGAAGTGATTGTAGAACACTGAAAACAAATAAAATAATTTAATTAAAAAGAAAAAAATAAAATGAGGAGGGACCTAGTGCTCCCCAATGCAGTCCATTCTGTTTTGGGATAATTCCAATTGTTAGGAAGTTTTTTTTCCCTTACATCAAGTGATAATTTGCATTTTTTCAAAACCCATTCAGTACTTTCCTCATTCTTTCCACTGGTACCAAGTAGAACAAATCTAATCCCTCTTCCATATGAAAACCCTTCCTTTAGATGAATTTTTCTTGAGGCTAAATGCTCCCAGTTCCACGAACCAGTCAGATAAGGGTCATTTCTTTTGAATCAGTCAGTGCCCCTTGGGTGAGTGATTGAGGGCCCACTAAACCCAAAGGAGTTGGATACAATAGAATGGCATCCGAGGCTATGTGAAACTGAAGATTCCAGTTAGAACTGGTTGAAGGTGGTACCTATAGAGTAACCACAAGAGGCTCATAGATGAGAAGAGTGACTTCTGTAACACAAGACAGAATTTTCTCTTGGAAAGACAGTAAACAATTTCATTTTGGTTTGTGTAAATGATGACACAATAGCTTTCTGCCCCGAACTCCTGGTGAAGTTTACAAAGCATGCAACACTGGTTAGCTGCAGGAATGAAAACTCATTAGAAGCTGGAAAAAAAAATGTAAAGCTTCCATCTTTCAGTTCTTTTGGACCTAGGTTCTGATGGTATGCTCTGTGACGATGGTCAAATTATGTGCATTTAACCTCCCTGAGCCTAAATGTGCTCATCTGTAAACTGGGAGGCGGTGAGACAGATCAGTAGATAGAGTCCTAGGCCTGGAGTCAGAAAAATCTGAGTTCAAATCTAGCTCCAGATTTAATCCATTGGAGAAGGAATTGGCAAATCAGTCCAATATCTTTGCTAAGAAAACCTCATGGACAGTATGGTCTATACTGTACAGGGTCTTGAAGAATCAGACATAACTGAATACAGAATAGTAATGCTTGAACTACTTATGTCATAACATTGTTATGACAAAGGACTCTATAAGCCTTAAGATACTATAGAAACATGAGTTGTTTTCTAAATTCATCTAAGAATTGAGTCATGGTTGAAAGTTCTTTTAAGTTCCATTTGCCTATAGCATGCAGCATCCAATGCTTCTCATTTGGAATACTAGCACTTACAACTGAGAAGCCTTAGCAGCAGCAGCAATAACGCTAGTACTTACATGTTCATTTATTCAGAAAAAAAGGGGTAGGACCAAGTTGTTCCCAACATACTTCAAATGAAAACCTAACATTTTGTGACAGGTGAAAGTAACAAATTGTTCATGTGATATCATTATGTGACACATTCTTATGAAAATAATGGGGTTATGTACCACTTTGGATTCTAAATAATGGACTTAACTCTTGCCAAGTTTATGTATTGGAACTAGGCTTCCTCTCCTAAATTCAGTCCTTGACTTCAGCATCAACTTGACTCTTAAGACCTTGGGCCAGCATTTTAATCTCTTCTGTTTCAAGTTACTCGTATAAATTGTAACAGCCTCCAGTAAGCCTTGAGGAAGGTTTTGAGCTACATTGTTAAATGTCCTTCAGATATAGAAATGGCACAATGCGCCCCACTAGCAGAATTAGGCAATTTACCCAAATTCATGTAGCTGGACATGGCAGAGGCAATACCACAACACATGTCCACTACTGACCTGTAAGGTACCTTGTCGTCCCCAAATCCCATCTGTACATTTCCTGTATGAGTCAAATTGTGTTTCAAGGAGTTGAGGATGGATTCAACTGGCTCATCTACGCTCTCTCACTCGGTCCGCCAGCAAAGACTGGTCTCCCGTCATAGTACAAAGTCAACTTAAGTAGACCGATAGATGAGTGATGTGCAAAGCCACGATTAGTCTAATCCTGCAGGGATTCCAATCTATCTGAGTGAGCTAATTGACCACAAACAACTGGCTATTCCAGGCCTTCCAATTGGGCAAAGTTGCATTTTTGCCACAAGAGGGAGCAAAGACTCCCTCTAACCTTTTCATCTAGACCTTTCATAAAGTTGACTCTCAGAAAGATAATGTTCTTAAGACAAAAGTGTATTCCACATATGCAATGGTTTGTAATGGGCCTGTGGGCTATTTTTATTGCTTGTAGTGAAGCTGTCTGAATATTTGAAATGGCAGTTATCTCTTCTTTCTCTTGTACTGGGCTTGACAGTTTTCAACAAGTTGTCACCAAACATGACCTCATGTGATCCTCATGACAGCCTTGTGAGGCTGGCAGTGCAGATGTTATCATCTCTATTTCAATGAAAAGGGCACTGAAGTTCAGAGAAGTTCTAGCACAGGGCTGGGGAACTGGTGGCCTCAAGGCCACATGTGGCCCTCTAGGTTCTCAAGTGCAGGCCTTTGAATCAATTGTTCTGAGAACAATTGTTCTCAAGGCCAAAGGTAGACCCTTTTTGCACTTGGAAGGGGACAAGGGTAGGGGTGGGAATAATATGAGGGAAGCCCCACCAATGCCATCACTTCCTCACTTGGAAGGGTACCCTGTGTCATGGGCTATAGGAGTTCCACCTGCACATCTCCACCCCATTTCTGTCCCTGGGGCTCTGCCTAGGTACTTCCCCCAGCCACCTCCTCTCTACTCCACCCCAAAACACACACATAAATTACAGTCCGACACTAGTCACATTCTAAATACCAATTTTATTTCTAATATATGCTATTGGTAAAAATTGTGCTGTGGTATCAAATGCGATAAAGTATATATTTTTCTTGTATGGCACATAAGAATGAATGATTCACATTGATGAAACACTGAGAACAGATAATTAAAAGCTTTTCCCTACAGTCAACCCTTTTCCCTGATCTCTGACCCATAAGTGCTAAACCTGCTGTTACTTTTTTCTCTACCAGGAATTCCATTGCATTAAAACTAATTTGTTATAGAAACAAATCACAATTTCTAAGAGAATTTTTGCTGTCATGAAGATGGTCAGTAGTCGACAGCTATATCACATTCATAAAATGCTCAAGTCACATGTTTTGGCTGAAAAAGAAAGATACTGGTATGCAATGTTCGGTTTAAAATAATAAGACTTCTTAAGGAATTCATAGTGGTGTGACTCTGGAGAAGTAGCAACTTTTCTGGACCTGAGTTTTTGCTTCTTGCAAAGTGAAGAGGTTGGATTAGATCATCTCTAAGGTCCATAACAAACCATGATTCTGACACCACAGTAAAGCAGACTTAGGTTCAGTGACTTCCTATTATCCTGTAGAAGCAAGTTGTGATTTGAATCTTCTAAGAAGACATGTTCCTAGTGATTTCTGTTTTGGTTTTTCTTTTTCAAACATCCTGATTAGGCCTATACCTAAAGTTTGAACAGCCTGACATTAATTATTTAAGTTTTAAAGCTTTAAGATTTAAAGTAATTTTAAGTAAAGTTTAAGTTTTAAAGTAATTTTTTTGGCCTATTTAATGTATTAAAAGCAATGGAGGAGGGGAGACACTAAATTTTGTACGTGTGTGAAATTCTGACAAAATCCTACAAAGAAGGCATCGTGCTACCTTCTCATGCTTTTCATGTTAGGATTTGTATCTCTTTCTGATTCTAAGATGAGACTTTCTAGTACTCAGTGGTGGGCAGGGTATATCATTAAGTAATCAAAGACTATCTCAGCCTGGTAGCTATTTCATTGACACTTCTTTCTTCCACAGATCCTTGACAGTGAAACAGCTCTGCCACAAGCAGGGATTTAACATTATTTTGGTGTCACTGACATCCTGGGTAGTCTGGTGAAATCTATGGAAACTTTTCTGAAAAAATGTTTCTAAGTGCATAAAATAAAATACATAGGAAATAACTTATATTGAAATATAATTATCAAAATATTAAACAAATTCATGGGCCCCAGGTTCAAGAAATCCTGGACCAACACCATTAAAATAGTGTTCCAAACCCAGATGAGGTCCCTTCTAGCCAATCCAGACATCTACCCACAATACCACTCCACGCTCTTACAGTTTGAACAATAATTCAGAGGAGAAGATTTTTTTTTTATTTTTATGTTAAAAAATATTCTGAGAATCACATGTACATAATAATCATCCCATAAATGTGTACTCAGCACCAAAGCAAGGGGTATTAACAAGGTTTTCTCCCTTATAGTAACAAAAAGTACCTTGGTCATAGAATCACAGAACCTGTGTAAGGGGAAGTTGGGCATGGGGAACACGTAGAGTGATTTTGCTTGGCCTATAGCTTATACATAGGGCATGCTGGTAAGTGTTAAACAACCTGCTCTCCCACGAACAAGTTTGGGTTCAGTCAAAGAGCCGCACTTGAGGACCTAGAGGGCCACATGTGGCCTCGAGGCTACAGGGTCACCATCCCTGGCTAGAACTTCTTTGAACTTCAGTGCCCTTATCAGTAAAATGGGGATGATAATAACTGGTATTATTATATTCTCCATCATTTTCTTGAATCTAGACAATCAGCAGAACAACAAGTCAAGTCTTGATTTGTAGTGACTACAGATTTCCAAGATGTAAATGCTCAAACTGAAAATTTTAAAATCTGCTGGTATATCCTGCCTGTGTCCCCTCAATACACATTAACTCCCATCTCCAGTGGTGATTTTGTAAAGTTACAGTGTAACTTTAGTGTAGTTTTTCGTTTATCCTTATTAAATTCTATCTTTTATGAAAACAATAAAGCCATACTGAAATATCAACTTTAAAAAATGACATTTTTTTTTAAATTTCATGCCCTTCCAATCTCAAAGTCTTAGGGCACGTGCAAAGAATCCAAAAGAAATCAGACTAGGAAATCAGCAACTGTTAGGTAAAAGATACTAAGTGAACCCAATGATTTTATTACTTTTTGGTGTACTTCCTGTGGGATTCTATATTTATGGGAATAGAGTTGCAATGGATAGAGAACTGGACCTGCAGTCAGGAAGATGTGAGTTCAAATATTACCTTAGATGCTTACTGTCTGTGTGACCCTAGGGATATCACTTAAATACTATCTCAGTTTCCTCATCTGTCGAATGGGTATTACAATAACACCTGCCTCTTAGGGTTGTTATGAGGATAAAATGACTTAATAATCACAAAGTGCAAAATTGCAAAGCAAACTTTCAAACATTATGTAAACGCTAGCTAATATTATGGGAAGGGAAAGGAAAAGAGTTTAGATCTAGACTTTTAACCTGGAACTATCCTAAAGAGCTCAACTGGACAAACTCTGCCTCCCATCTCTTATGTAGGAGGAATAGCATTATCTTCTTTTTAAGGGGTAAGGGAATAAGTCCTCATTAAATACCTACTATGTGCCTGGATTTAGACATATCATCTCATTTTATCCTCATAACAACTCTGGGAGGCAGATGCTATTATGACCTCCATTTTACAGTTAAAGAAACTGAGGCAGAGGTTAAGTAACTTGCCCAGGGTCACACAACTAATAGGTATCTGAGCTAAGGATGATATAACCGTGGCTCATAAAGTTAAGCCACTTGTCTTAGGACATGCTGATGATAAGAGGCCAAGGGAAGATTAATACTCTGCTCTCCTGCCTTTTATTCTTTTTGGATTTGGCTATAGATATGTGTACTCAATCAAAGGGTACATTTCTCTTAAACTAGAGAAACTGAAAAAGATATTCTAAGTGGCTATAGCCCTAATAAGTAGGCAGGGCTGGTGCTAATTTTACAAGTAGATTAAGTCTTTCTTTCTTTTTAGGATTCTTTTCTAGATGTTCATCAAAGTAGCACCATTAGCTATGTTCCAAACAAGATTACTTAGTGCATACATTGTTGGAGAGAATGAATGAATATTACACACCTGACTATGTGCCAGCTGCCGTGAAAAAAGAAATCACAGAAGGTCAAAGCTAGAAGGGCCTTCAGAAGCCTTTTAGTCCATTATATACCTAACTCAGGATCTCTACAGTATCACTGATGAGCAGTCATTTGGCCTCTGTTGGAGTGTTCCTACAAAGAGAAGTCCTTTCCTTCCCATTCCACTTTTGAACAGCTCTATTAGGAAAGTTTTTGTTCCATCAAGTCTAAATCTACCCCTCTACTCCTTAGACTCAGTGTTCCTGATTCTGTTCCTTAGGGACCAAACAGTACAAGTCTTCTCCCATAGGACAGTCTTTCAAATACTCAAAGAAAGAGAATTGTATGTCTTCTCTTTAGGCTAAACATACTTAGTTATTTCTTTTTAAGTTAAATTTTTATTCTCCTCCCTCCTTTCTCCTCTATCTAGAAAAACAAAACCTCGTAACAAATATGCATCAAACAAAGCGTATTTCTATATCAGTCATGTCTGAAAATGTGTCTAGTCCATCACCTCTCTGTCAAGAGGATGCTCAATTCTTTCAAAAAATTCTCTATACTTGTCACCATTCTGGGTATCCCCTTGTGGACGCACTCAAGCTTGTAGATGTCCTTCCTAAAGTGGGCTCAGAACTGATCACAACGCATTAGATATGGTCTGACATGAACAGAGTACAAAAAATTATTGCTTTTCCATTATTTGGGACAGTATGCTTCCAATGAATGCAATACAAAAGAGCATAGACTTTTTGGCTGCCATTTCCCCTTGTTGACTCATAGTATGCCCAGAATCAGCTAAAATTCCCAGATCTTTTTCCTATGGCCTCTGCCACCATGCCTCTCCAATTCTATATTTGTGAAGTTGACTTGTTTAACTTTTGTAGAACTTTTCACATCCCTTTAAATTTTTATTTTTTATTGTTATCATATGATCTTTAGAAACCATGTAGACCAACCTTCACCTTTTACAGATGAGGCCCAGAGAGGTTAGATGAATTACTCGAATTAACAAAGTTAGTAAGTAGCAGAGTGGTGTCTGAGCTGCGATCTTATGACTGATTGTCATGTCAAGATCTTTTTTGAATCTGTCTTTGTTAATCAGCATGTTACGTATCCTTCCTAGCTTTGTATCATTTGAAAACTGGACAAGCTTGCCTCCTTCTAAATCATTGATGAAAATGGTGAATGGCGCCAGGTCAAGAGATCCCTGAGGTACTTTACTGGAGATTGTCTTCCACTCTGATATCTCCTATTCAATGACTATGCTCAGATCTAGTCATTCAATCAGTTCCTAATTCATTTAATTGTACTCTCATCTAGTCCTCTATCCTTCCATCTTGTCCACAGGGATAATACGAGAGATTTTGTCAAATGCTAGGATAAAAATTGATGTATCCTTTATCTATAGTGCTTCTTGTCTAATAACCTAATAAAAAAGGGAAATGAGGTTTGCTTGGCATGACTGTTCTTGGTTAAGTCATGCTGGCTTTTAGTGGTCACTATTTCCCTTTCTAAGTGCTCACAAGCTGTCCCCTTAATGATGTGTTCTAGAATTTTGCCAGGAATAGAAGTCAAATTCACTGGCTGATAGTTTTGCAGAATACACCCTTTGTTGAAAATCAGGATGTTTGTCCTCCCTCTTGCTTGGACACTTCCCCTATTTCCCCAAGATCTTTAAACATCATCAGCAATGACTTGGCAAGTACACCTATCGGTTCTTTAGGAGCTGTAGGCAGAATTAGTCTGGGCTTGGGGAAATGAACTCACTGAGGGCAAGCATATGATGTTTACCTTCTCACACATCTTGTGTTCTTTCTCATTCATAACATTTTTATTCCACTTTTCCCTGGCCAAAGATAATTTTTCTTAGATGAGAAAATAGGGATCCTTACACCATTAATCACAATATCATCATCACATTTATTCCCAACAGGGATCTCATCCCTGATTTGACTCCCCTCTTGCCTCTAATAGAGTTAGAAAACCTCTTTTTGCTGTTCTTAATTATCTCATTCTGAGTTTAGGGCTTCTGGTACCAATCTTAAAGTACCATGCTACTCCTCTGAAGAACTATTTACCCTTATACTTACCCTGGCTTCCATTTTTAAAATTAGAATCTCAAGTTGATCAATATGCACATTGATCACATATAGTCATACTAATTTTATTAGACAATTGTTCAGTCATTCAGTCATATCCTATTCTTTGTGATCCTGTATGAAGTTTTCTTGGCAAAGATACTGGAGTGGTTTGCCATTTCCTTGTCCAGTGGATTAAGGCAAATAGAGGTTATGTGACTTGCCCAGGAGAGTATCTGAGGCTAGATTTGAACTCAGGTCTTCCTGACTCCAGGCCCAGTACTCTATCCATTGAGCAACCTAGCTCATTAGACAATAGCCACATTGATTTCATTAGACAGACCCCCTTTTTCCTCCTCAGTATAGAATAATTTCTCCTTTTGTCAGCCAAACAGTCAATAGACATTTATTAAATACTCATGTTGTCTCTAACACTGTGCTAATCTCCGATGATACAAAAAAGGGTAAAAGTCTTTGTTCTTAAGTAGCTCTCAATCTAATGGGGGAGAAAACATGCAAACAACTAAAACAATCTATAGACAAGATAAATTGGAGCTCATCATTAAAGGAAGACAGTAGAGTTAAGGGGTTATTGGGAAGAATTTAGGATTTTATCTGGGACTTGAAAGAAGACAGGGAAGCCAAGAGGAGGAGATAAAGAGAGAAAGTATTCCAGACCTGAGGGACAACCATTGAAAATGCCCAAAGCTGGGAGATGAAGTATCTTGTAGAAGGAGCATCAAGGAGGCCAATGTCACTGCATCATAAGGTATGTAAGATAGAGAAATTGAAAGGTGGTGGTACTGAATGATGAGGTTATAAAGATCTTTGAACATCAGAGGATTTTATATTTGATCCTGGGGGTGATAAAGAACCACTGGAGTATAGTGTGTGTGTGTGTGTGTGTGTGTGTGTGTGTCTGTATGTCTGTGTGTGTGTGTCTGTGTGTGTGCGTGCGTATAACTTGGTCAAACCTGAGCTTTAGGAAGATCAATTTGACATCTGAGTGGAGGATGCACTAGAGTGGGGAGAGACTTCTTAAAACCTTCTCATTCTTCTTTGACCAGTCTTCCCTAAAAGAACATTCAGCCACTAGATTCTACCAGTTCTTTTCGTCAGAGCCTTAAAATCTGCTTTATTTCAAGTGCACATCAAACTATGCCCGGCATTACTCTCCTTCTGTCTTGAACATCTGTATCATGAGGCAATGGTCATCTAACTCCCAAAGCTTCTGTCACTTCTACTTCAACTTCTACTTCAGCAACCAGTTCCTCTTTATTGGTCAGAATCAAGTCCAGAATAGTAGTTCCTTTTGTCACTTCCTCTACCTTTTAAAGGATGAAATCATCATTAAGGCAAATCAGAATTTCTCAGCTGATCTTCTGAGAGAAAGGAGAGACAGAGACAGAGGGGCAGAAAGAGAGAGAGAGACAGAGACAGAGACAGAGAGAGAGACAGAGACAGAAACAGACAGAGACAGAGACAGAGAGAGGGAGAGAGAGAGCGCGCTCCTACAAATGTCTCCCATCAGAACAGTATTATCCTTCTATTCAAGGGCTGTGATCTGTTTCCAGTTTTCTCTTATCTAATTCCTCCTTCTGTCTAGGTGGTCTGTAGTATACCCCTGATAACATTCCAACTGTTTTACCACTATTGATCCTTAATTCAAATACTTTCCACTGTGTTCCTCCCCCTACTTGCCACTTTCTTTTGTCTCCTTGCCTAAGCCTATTTTCTTAATATCCTACAAGATTCTACCACTCTTTTATCTAGTGTATTCCTTTTGAATAAAGTATACCCTTCTAGAGTCATATTCCAGGAGAAAGTTCTATCCTCAGTGGTATCTATGAGATTAAATCTACCTCCTTGTATTTCTAGTTTGCCCTGTTTATTTCCTATCCTTTGAGTTTAGGCCAAAGAAGACATTTCCTCCCTCCTATTATTCCCACGGCAATGAACACAGGCATACAACTACTGACATATAGTTTTTATGGTACATAAGAAAGCATAACATGCAATGCCCAGGAAAACAGTAGAGCACTGTTCGTGACATAAAAACAAAAGTTCCACAAACCCTGATCCAAGTTGCATCCAATTAACTTGTGAAAAAGGGAGAAGCAGCCCTGGTGCTGCCCTGAGTGGGTGGTGGGCAGAGCAACATGAGGAAGTAAAGACTTCCTTTTTATACCTGAATAAAGCAGCTGGTGAGGAAGTGACTTTATTTCCCTCGTTATCATTGGTTTCACAGGATATCCTCTTCAGCCACATTGTATTGAATGAAGGGCTGTGCTGAATTAGTAATGCTTTTTGCTATTTTGCCCCCCATCACTACTCTTCCCCTTACCCCCCCTGACATTACACCAAAAATACTGATTTGATGATGGAGGGGAGACTGGGGAGAAAAGGGAAGGAAAAGGGGGTGGGGGTTGAGGGTTGGGGGTCGGAAAGCATCCCAAATGCCTCACAAAAGAGGCTGAAGGACATGCAGCTGATTAGCCTGTGCATTAGGAGAGAACCAAGCCAAGAACTAGAAACTGAATGACTTTGCATTCTTCCAGGATCTGAACACGAGGACTACTGATAAATGCTTTCTCTACGAATGGTGGTTGACTTTAGAGACATTTTGGGGGGCAGAAAGGGAAAGGAGTAACTTGAATTAAGGCCAATGGCACAAAATGGAAACCCTGTGTCATCTGGGCTGGAACTAGAAACCTTGAGATAAAAGAACAGAAACAAAACTCAGGACTTCCATTAGAGTTGACCCACCACCGTTTGGGTGTATTTAATTTTACAAACACTGGGTAAGGATGAAAATCAGGTCTAAACCAACCAAAGTAGGGTTTAGTGTTGGAAAGGCCCAACATTTAAACAACAAACTGTTGTATTCATTTTAGCTACCTGCAGCTCAAAAATAGCACCAAAAAGAAGCCTCGTCCTTCAACAAAGTCTGTAGCCATTAGGATGGTTCAAAGGATTCTCTGGTACATCAATTTATAAAGGGAGACTTTTAGCCACATATTACTGAATCTATCTCTCAATATCAAGGTACAATTCAGATACAATTACTTTCTATTTCTGAGTGTAAGTTCTACCTGTAAAGGATTGTTGCAGATTTGCAAACCATTGCAAAACTAGATGGATAATATGTTATTGGGTCTCGTCATGACTGCTTAGTTTTTCAGTCCAGTGTGGCAAACAAATGAATTTAAGGAGACATGAATAATTGAATATATGATTAGTAAAATGTGATGGTGTAATACGCAAATTCAAGTCCATGTTCCTGCTAACGGCCTGAGGAATGATGTATTTAATCTTATTCTATATCTAACCAAATTAATGAGAAATGACCCTACATCCTGAGTTAACAAAATAATGTGTTACTCCATTTGGGAAAGCTAAAGTTTTGCAGTTTATTATAGGAAAAACCTCAATGAAAATAAAGTATCCCATTTGTACACCTTAAATTTATCCATTGTCTAGAGATTCTCAAAGTGGGCTCTAAGATCTCTGAGATCCTTTTAATAGGTCTATTTTCATAATGCTATTGACATTATTTGCCTATTAAAATAATCCTCCATTTCCTAACTACATACCTGTGTGAAACTGGACTTTCTTCACACACTTCACCAAAATAACAAATTGATGTTTTATGGTTGCTTGTCTCCATGACATCAAGAAGGAGATGTAATGACTTGCAAATGAATTGCATTAAAGTGAGGCAGGGCTGTGCAAAGTCACCAGTCTCATTCTCTTCTCCCAGATATAGATCAGGACAACTAGAAATGGCCCTGGATGCAGTGGGAGGCCTTGGCTTTTTTGAGCTAAGGCCCTTCCCAAGTTCCCTTTCCTGAGGCAACACCTATTCAGCAATTAAGGCTAGGTAGGAAATGAGGCAAAGAATGGCCGCTTTTTCCTAGTCAAATAAATAAATAGAATCTGGAAGGGGAAGACCCTCAGGGTTTTCAGGGGGAAAAAATAATAGTAATGATAATGTTGGAATGTGAAGCAGTTGCTAAATTCTCATCGGAACAGAACTGACTAAAGTACTAAAATTGCCCAGAGTTGCTTATTCATGATCAAAGACAAAATGTGTTCAATGATGTCACCCATGCTATAGGTGGTTACAAAGAGGGAGAGCCATTATTTTAAAAACAAAAATGCAAGTAATTAAACATTGAGTGATATTTAATAAAATAATATTTAATATTAGTAGATAAATGATATAAATATAATAATAACTTAGTACTTAACTACAGGTAACACTTAAAAGCATAAAATTCAACTTATCAAAATTAGTTCTAAATTTGGGGCATCTAGAAGGGATATAACATGTAAGGAGTAGGGTCCAAGATATATAGACTGTCTAAATATGTTTAATTTGATAAAGTTAACTTTGTGTTTGCATATAAAACATACTGCAACAGACTGAACATGAAAGAATATCCAGCTGGCTTCTATTAAGCTAAACATTAAAGTGATTTGCAAAACTCTAGAAAATAATGTCACTTTTCTCACTTTTTTTTAGAATACATATTTCATAAAAATTTATGTTAACAGGTAATGGGTTTATCATTGTTTAAATGAATTAATGAGAAATATTTTTAATTGATAAAGAAAAATTTTTCCGATTTATCCATTTTAATTTCTAACACAATAAATTCCAAAAGATATAAGCACTTTGGGGTCCTCAATACTTCTTAAGAGTGAAAAGTTTGAAACTGCAAAGTTTGAGAACCATTGGCCTAGATCACTGATCAGGAAGTCATAGGACCATAGATCTAAAGCTAGAAGAGGCATTAGAGGTCATCTATTCTAATTCCTTCATTTTACATATGAGGAAACTAAGACCTAGGCAGATGAAGTGGTTTACCCAAGGTCACACAGAAACAGGATTCAGTCTCAGGCCCTATGATGCTAATATTTTTAGCATTCTTTTCCCCATATCATACAACTTTCCTGTCTTAGAAGATCATCTGACACAGAGAGCCATTTCAACCCCGCAGCTCTCAGAGGCTCTCTCTACATGTCTACAATGTTCTAGGGACTTGGGGATGCAAGGATGGATGAGATTGTTCCTGTTCTGTAGGATCTTCAATCACTCATAGTAAGAATAACAAAAATGATGCCAACAACCCACGTGAGGTGTTTCTTCAGTGAGCCCCAAAACCTTCAGAAACAGGAATTCATTTACCCTATAAAATACTTCTGAGGTATGTCAGGACTAGTCCTCTTGTCCACATTTTATAGTCATCATCTAAATGAAGGCATAGAAAGGCTGATGACTTCCTCATGATCCTAATCAGGAAACTGAGCATGAGTCAGTGGCTGAGCTAAGATTCCACTCTAGCCTTCCCAGAGGCTTTAACTGGCTTTAACAGCAAAGTTTCCTCCAGTCCTCTGATTACTCCCCCTTTGGACCACGTGCTGCTCAAAGCTTTTGAAAGGTATGGCATCCAATCATTCCTGGGACTATGCATGTCCTTTATTCATTGGGGGGATATTACTTGTATTTTTTAAGGACATCCCTCTGAACATGAAAATAATTATGGATTTGAATTATTTAGAGGTGATTTTCTGATTTGTATTTAAACTATCCTAAAGAATGGTAAATAGCCATCCCTGGACTACTACTTGAAGGCTTCCCATCCTTGGCAACACCTGCCAGAACTTGTGTTCTGCTAACATAGCCTTAAACAATTCAAAGGTACCTCCAGGCCATGATGAGGTATTGAAATAGGACTTGAACAGAGGAATTAGAACTGACATTTCTTTGATGCTTTAAGGATGACCAACTATTTTCCTTGGAGCAGCCCTGAACTCTAGGGTAGTACCAAGTATCGAGATCTCTGTTTTACAAATGAAAAAACTGAGCTTCAATGGAGGTCTAAGGCTGCAGATTCCCCGCCCCTGATCTAGTTCAACTCTCACCTGAAGCAAAAAGCCCTCACCTCTACAGCATCCCTGGCTAGTGGTTGTCATGTAGCATCACAGAGCTCAGAGGGGCTGCCCAATCCACTTCTGAACAAATGGAATTGTTAACTTCCTACAGGATTTTATTGGTTGCAGGTACTCCCTCCACTGAGGCAGATGGAGGTCGCCTTCAAACTTTGGAAGATTGTTGGTTATGTGACATACTGACATCGAAAGAAACCTAATCCCCTGTCATTGAGCTGAGGCAGAGCCTGTCCAAATGTATACTGAGTCTCAGACGACGGACACATAACCATTACTGGGCCCCTACTAAAAATGAGCCTTAAAACATTGGTGGGGAGCCTTCTGAGTTTTTGTCTTGCAGGCATGGCCCAAGAGAGCTTTAAGACTCCTCTCCATGACAAGACAAGGCATCATAGGAGGGCTTTAGGAGAAGGCTCCTCCTTATATTCAGCAAAAATCTACCTCTTGGCTTAAGAGTGATTATCAATAGTGATTATTGCTCTTTGCCTCCCAGCTTGATTTAGTTATACTCGTTTCTTTTGCTCATTAAAGGGGAAATTTCCTGACTACTTCTTAAAGAGGCCTATTCACTGAATGGGTATTACTTCACTCTAAGTGAGTACTGAAGAGTCCACAGCCAAAAAAGGTCAAGGTCTCCCATTGCATCCTGGACCATCTCCAGTCATCCTGATGAATATCTGGTCACTGGATCCAGATGGTTCAGGAAGAAGAAGTGAGACTGGTGACTTTACACAGCCCTCCCTCATAAACAAAGTCAAGTGCAAGTCATGTCGTCATTTCTCCGATGTCACGGTCTTCTTCGAAAACGAAGGACAAACACAATCACCTATGGTCATACACTATAAAGAGTCTTTGAGCTAGAAATGACAGTAATGATAGCTAACATTTATGTAGCATATTTCATTTGCAAAGTACTTTACATCCAGCCATAGTGGTTTGCTTATCATTCCTCTAGTAAGATTCCATGTCTCATTTCTGTGTCATTGCTATCTTCCTCCCATCTCTAGAATGCTTTCCTCCATCTCTACCTCTTGGAATCCTTGGTTCCTTCCAGACTTAGCTCATGTACTACCATGCACTTATCCCAGTCTCTCCAGCTTGCTAATGCCTTCCCCTGCAACGTTACCCAGTAACTTCTCTGAATGAGTTTTGTATGTATATACTCATGTATATGTGGTCTTCACCATCAGAATGTAAGCTCTTTGAGGACAGGGACTGTTTCATTTTGTCTTTATATCCCCAGTGATTAGCACAGTGCCTGAGACATAGTAGGTACTTAAGGAATTAACTGATTTGTCAATTAATTGATTTGTGCCTATCTGACATTTTGTAAAAGTACTGTTTGATCCATACTCTCAAACACAACATCTGTAGAGCAGAATGAGTTGCTTTTGATTATAGGATCTTGGAACCATGATTATTCATCTTTCAAAGATGGAGAAACTGATAATGTAGCATTATATAGAAGAAAGAGTACTGCATTGAGTCAGAATGGGCCCAAATCCTGTCGGTTGGAAGCTCCTAGGCAAGTCAAGTCACCTTATCTTTGTACATTAGTCTCTGCATCTATATAAGGAGGGACTTGAGTTCCTTTAAATCCCATGTTCCAAATCATCAAGAGACTTAGCAAAACTGTGTAGTTTGCCTTTGGGGATGTTATTTGCTGGTGGACATCAATGCCATCTAGTCAACATAGGATTGGATGGGAGTGAAGTATGATTGCTTGCCCATGGGAGAATCACTTACCCTCCCTAGGATTGTTTCCTCTTCTGTAATGTTGAGATCTTCAGAGGGTTTTGAAGATCAGTGATACAGTGAACAAAGAATGCTTTGCAAACCTTATAGTTCTATATAAATGACATATATTATTATTATCATGTAGCCCCGCTGCATGACCTCAAGCAGATCACGTAGGTCTCTTAGCCTTAATTCTCCATTTATAAGATGAAGGGATTGGATTAAGAGGGTTTCTTAACATGGGGAATGTGAACCTCTAAGGGATCCATGGATAAATTTTAGGGGGTCTGTGAATTTGTCAGGAAAAAATTTAATTTTTACTTCAATGTAATTGGTTTCTTGCGTACTTTATTTTCTGCATATGAAAATATTCTGAGAAAGTGCTCATAGGCATTGCCAGATAAAAACGTTGAGAATATCTCAACTAGAGGAACTTTAGGGTCCATTCCAGTCCTAAATCTATAAACCTCACTTTAATATTGAGAAGAGCACACTAATTCTGATTTCCTAATCTTCTGTTTCCTAGCTAATGGCTTAGTACACCAGGATATCACAAAACCTGGCACACTGGGTTGATCTTTACTTGCTAGGGGTGTTCCTATTCCCTTCCTCTCTTCTACTCTCTTCTCCTTTCCTCTCCCCTTCCATCCTCCTTAACTTATATGTCTTCCTAAATCTTCTTGAATTGGAACCCAGCTCTTTATACAATTACAATTCAGGGCCTTGCCTCTGACAGCCAGCCTCCTATGGTTTCTAGCTTTTGTATGAGCAAGTATGTTCTCTCTTTCCCTTCTTTTCTCCTTTATTTTCATAAATACTTTTCAGAGTCTTTCTTTTTTTATTGTAAGGTGTGAAGATTCAGTTAAATAATTTAGAGGCCCACAGGAAATCAAGAGTTAGAAGGGACTGTCCAAAAGACAGAAACTCTTGTTATCATACTTTTGATGAGAGGTTATTTAGTCGCTCCTATAATACTTCCAGTAACAATGAACTCATTATCTGCCCAAGTAACCTTTTCCATTTCTCAGTGGCTCTGATTCTCAAGAACTTCTTCTTTATACTGAGTTGAAATCTACCCTTTGGTATTTCCTTCCACTGGCCCCAGTGAGGTCCTTTGGAGATGAACAGAACAAGTCTAAATTAGGAGTTTGTTCAGAATGAAAAAGAGTAAGAAACGGGACCTTAAATAGTCACCAGGTTCTCCTATACCTGACATGAGCTGTGGATTTTGGAAATATTTAGAAAATGTCTGGCGAGGATTATTTATATCACATAATCTCTGTGCAGCATGTGTGTGTTCGTCCTTCATTGCAAAGAAGACCATGCCATCAGAGAAGTAATGACATGACTTGCACTTGATTTTGTTTTGAGTGAGGGAGGGCTGTGCAGGTCACCAGCCTCACTTCTCCTCCAGAGCCATCTGAATCCAGTGACCAGATATTCATCAGGATGACTGGAGATGACCCAGGATGAGGCAATTGAAGTTAACTGACTTGCCCAAGGTCACACAGCTAGTGAACTACCTAGACCATTATGAGTCTGGCTTTTGTCTGAATCTATAGATACTGCAATGTTTATATATGAACATAATGTCATTAAGTCCATTGGGGAAACCAGGAATATGACAGCTTGTGAACTGCCCCCATTCACACACGTGAGAGCCGAGATCGAAACCCGGATCTTGCTGTTGGAAGTCTGGACCTCTCCCTATAGCGCCACACTGATTTGTCCTCCAGGGCCCAGGGGAACGTCTCTCTACTTTGGCAGAGGAGATGAGTAACTTTTAGTGCTAGAAGGAAGTCCTCAGACCTGCAGGAGTGCACTGTCCTACCTTATTGTACTGCCACTGCTGCAAGAGTTAATTCATTAAAACATGCCCAAAATGGGAACTGAAAGCAGATGCTCATTTAAGTCTTCTGCAGTCTGGCTTAATCGCTGTCATCGGCAGGCCATGCCTGGGAGGTGGGGAGGGGGGTGGAATGGGGACAGGCCATGGCTCGGGGGCGGGAATTTGGTTCATCATTTATTAAATACGAAAAATTGGAAGTACGGGTTGGCGGGGGTGAAGGTTTGATTCTCATGTGTTTAAATCAGCAAGTGATGATTGAGGTTGGTGGGAGGAAAGGACAAAGACCATGTATTTTCTAACAGGAATTTGCTGAAAGTGGCCTCAGAACTGGGCGGGGGGATGGGAGGCAGGGAGGAAGGTCAGGTAGTAAGAGAAGCGGTTGTCAGAATGAAAAGAGCAAAATGGAACTAGTTTGAGCAAGCTGAACCCTCAGCTGAACAGCACGCGCTCCCCATCATGCCTCTGCTGGCTCTTACATTTTAAGGCTGATTAGGAAATAGTCTTTTAGCCATCTCCTGTTAAAACACAGCATTGCCCTGGCTCCAAATGCCTTTGCCTTGACTGACCTAACCGTCATCCTTAAGCAACAGCTGTCTAGGCCTCTATTGGCTCAGTGACGGTGCTAGCCCAGCTGCTCTCCGCCTAGGACAACTACTGGGACAAATTTTGTTTAAAGTTCATGTCCTGGGACGAACGTCTTGCTCCAAAATGCAACTAGCTACATGTGTGTACATACATATGTGTGTATGTATAATCCACTTAAAGGGATATATGTAAATAACATATATATTATATGTATTATATCAACTTTTATTTTATTTTTGGGAGAGGTAGACAGAGAGAGAGACAGAGAGAGATTCTTCTGCCCCTTATTCCTACCTCCAAGTTTCTCTGATCTTTTCGATGATTCTGTGAGGGCCCAAAATACCTTCCTTGAGGAGAAAAGGATCTTAGCAACACAATTAATCAAACTATCATAAAAAGCAAGCAACGATTACATACCTAGTGTCCAAGGCCAGGGGTTAGGGGATGGAAATTGGGGAATGGGAGGGGATGGGGACTGAACTTTGCCACAATGTTCCAAATGGGTGTTTTAGGAAAATCTGCTTTCATTTTGTAGCCTGTGACTTACTTCAGTTCACCTGGAAAGACTCAACATGAGTAAAAACAGATACACTTCAAGCAACACTGCCTGGTTTTCTGACAACCTTCTTCCTTCCCCATAAAAAAGAAGAAGAAGAAGATGACAACGAAGAAGAAAATCTCCCTATGACATAGGAAGTCTATAGAATCCTCTGTGGGCAGGAAAGTACAAAATCTTCATCAATGACATCAGCTGCTGGGACAGTGCGAAAAACCCAGGGCAAGGTCAGTTCAACGGTTTGTGGATTCAGACTTTATTAACACATGGATGGAGAGCCCTGATTTGGCCTCTCATTTGAATAGATATTTGCTGGGAATGACCTATGATGGTTAGTACTCTTAAACTGCTAGCACAATAAATCCAAGCTACAAAAAAAAAAAAAAAAGATCCCCCAAAGAAACTAGATGAATCTCAAAGAATAAAAAGCCACAACATTCTCCAACAGGCAGATCTCCAATGGGGCAGCTGACAGAAGACACTGCAATAAAACAAGGCTGCCATCAGAGCAAACACATTCAGAAAACCCATATGTGCTTATGACCTGAGGAAGGCCAGGCTGTGATTTAGGCAAAAAACTTTAAAAATGACCAAGGCCAGGAGGGGAAGAGGGGTGGGTTGTATTGCTGGCAGCTGAACTCTTAAAGATAAAAATGCAAGCTTCATCTATTCCCAATCCAACGGTAAAGGCTCAATTTATGATCTTATGATTAGATTTAAAACAGAGTCTGAACCACCTATCTATTTGCAGCCACAGTCTGCAAATGGGCAGTGCTTCAAGTTTAGCAGGGAAGAAGCAGAGTAAGAGGCCTGGAACTGACCTGGGATTCACAAGCCTCCTCCCTTCCTGGCTGTGACATCTTAGACCAAAGCCATTTCTGCTATCTGAGCCTCAGTTTCTAAATCTGCAAAATGGACATCATAATCCCTGCCTTGCCTACCTAACAGGTTAATTGTGAAGATAAGTCAGGGAGCCTGACTCATTTGAAAATACGTACTTTCAACGCCAACTTCACAGAGTGGTTGTCATGATCCAATAAAGAAACCGTGTATGGGGTGTTTGTAAATCTCCAAGAGCTAGACAAATGTGAGCAAATGCTTTTGAAAGCATAATTTAGGAATTTGCATGTCATCCTTTTGGGCAACAGGCAGACAGAGAAAGCAACCCTCGGCTGGCTCGGTCCAGTCCTCCATCCCTGAAGGGCACAACCTCCTGTCTGCTCGCTAGTGCTCCTCTTTGGGGCATATCTTGCAAGAGTCTTAGCTTTAGTATCACTGAGTCTGAGGCACAGTCCCCATGTGAACCTCTAAAAGTATGATCTGTCATTGTTTTTGCTATGAGGAGTTTCCCCACCCCCATGGCACCCTGCAATGCCATTCAGTGATGCATCTTCATGCCCACTGGGCTGCTACATTTCAAGACTCCCTTTGAAAGAGGATCTGGAAATAGGAAGAAAAGAAAAACTTGAGTTGAGCCATAGGAAAGAAATCTAAACTGCCGCCCAATTTGGACACTTGGAAAGAAATAGCATCTGGCCATTGACTGGATTCTCTGCGAGGGCTCAGATCCTATTGTTCCACTTAGGATCAACAGTGGCAACTGTGTCCATGCTGAGAGAAACAGGAGCAGTTCCCATGGATATCAAAGGCAGAAAAGAAACACTGAGGGGGGAGGGAATGCATAATTGAGAAATATAGCTATGGGGCCCTAACTCTCAGTCAAGGCAGGTACTGCCTTCATTGTTTCTTGGTGTTCCTTTGAATGTCCCATCCCTTCCCCCATACCTCCAGTCTGTAAATAGGTCAAAGTCTCAAATTAAATTTCTCCACCAATTTGCAAAGGCGACACTTTTAAAAAGCCTGTGAATCTACTCTGGGTAGATTTATCTGCTTTTTAGCTCAGATTAGGTTTACTCCTGAAGGAAGTGAGGTTTGTGAAGCAAGTATGTGACTGGAGTACTAGACCAAACAAGTCTTGGAAAAAAGTTCCTTTTACATGTTCCCCGTTGAATTTTTCACCAGATGATGAAAGGGGATGTTTCATCCAAAAAGATCTCCTCACTGCTGCCATTTAAGAGTTAAAGAAACAGAACTGGGATTGCATAGATGCACACACACACTGGCAACAGAAAAAGGTCTGGGACTCAGCCCCTGATGGACTAAGTCACAGAAATGCCATCTCGTAAAAGCCCTGTCTTGTGCCTTGATCCATGCTAAACACTGTGGAGCTAAAAAGCTTGTAATTGAGTCTGCTTCTTCTTCAACACAACTCCAGATATAGCATCATCATATCTAGAACTGGAAAGGGACCTTAGACATCTCTAGACCAACCCCTCATTGTACAGGTGGAGAAGTGACTAGGATCTTCAAACTCTGGAAGCCATTGGACAAAAAGTCCATTTTGCCTTTGTGGAAAGGCATTTCTGGGAAGGACTCTCATAGCAACATCAGATCAAAGACTCATGAAGAGTCCGTGTTATCAGATTCAGTGATTCTAAAGCTATTGTAGACTCTGGTGTGACATGTCTAACTCATCATAGAGACTATATAGCATTATACAAAGAGTACTGGATTTGAAGTCTGGGTACTTGGGGGTGAATCCTTGCTCTACTTATTATCTGTGTGACCTTGTGGAAGACATGTCCAAGATATAAATTCCTCACCTATAATCTGAGGGATTTGAACCAGATGATCTCTAAAATCTCCTCTAGTTTCAAATATAATACAAATCCAAAGATCATAATCTTTCCTCCCTTTCCTTGTGTGCCTCCTTTTCTCCATTCTGTTCTTATGGCCTTCTGTCTTTTTCCTTCTCCCAACTTTACTGTTACCTTCAGTGATCACTAAGTAATACTAGAGGACAGAGGAGATACAACAGAGGTAAATGTAACTAGGAGACTGACCAGTGAGGGGCCAGTCTTTAGAACATGCCCAGATCTGCCTTTCCTGGTAAGCTATAGAGAACATGCATGCATAATTTCTGCCTGCCTGGTTCCATTCCAACATCTGGAAGCTTGGTGAGCCTACTTCTGGCCAAGGATGATCAAATGCCTGGTACTGTGAAGTGATGAGAAATCTGCTGATGGGCTTAGGGGGTTGGAAGGGAGCAAAATTGAGTGTGCATACAAAAGATTTCAGCTAACTAGGATCTCGAGGTTTCTTCCCTGGAAGCTTTCAAGTGAAGAGTACTGTTGGGGGCCTCTGCATGGGGAGGGGAAGCTAGTCACATCCCCACATCCCACACACTCCCCCTACACCCATACCCACACACACCTGGAACCCACATGTCCCTGAGTATACTACGTGTCCACTTCTTCTATGTTTATTCTTTTCTGATCTTAGATGAATGAGAATATCCTGACATGAGAGTGCCCATGGGACCACTGAGTTCAGAAGACATCAGAAAAGTCCTATTCATCTGCCAATGGTAGTTACTGATGATAGAGGGAACATTTAGTCCACCATGGACAGCAGTAGCTCCATGGATTACGATCCCCTTGTCATAGAGAGAAATGCTGGCTATGGGCTCTAGAAAGACACTGATCCCCAGGGCCCATAAAGGAGTTCCCCTTATGGGGTGGGGGTGGGGGAACCATATGAGGACTCTACAAAAGAAGAAAAATACTTTCATGGTCAGAAGTTGGGAAGAACATCTTGGCCACTTAGGTTTTCCAAATATAAGCCTCATTGTTCTTTGAATTTGAGTACACTCTCCCTGGGAGTGGCTAGGTGATCCAGTACGTAGAGGAGTCAAGAAGTCCTGAGTTCAAATCTGGCCCCCGACTTTCCCAGCTGGTTAAGTCACTTAACAGCTGTCTGCTTCAGTTTTCTCAACTGTAAAATGGGAATAATAATAGACCCTACCTCACAAAGTAGTTGTGAGGATCAAATGAAATAAGATTTGTAAATCACAGTGCCTGGCACATGGGGGTGTTTAATAAATGTTTATTTCTTTTCTTCACAGGGTCTTTGTCTGTACAAGGGAAGAATGGGCCCCTGATTGGGAGAAATATTTTTTAACTACTGTTCTTACTATACCTTTAAACTAAATATCCTAATAGAGTTCTACTGGTTTATTGATAATGGGAAGCACACCATTGAGCAATAGTACTAGACATCCCAACCCTCTAGGGTTACCCCTTTAACTTTGAGGAGAGCATTAGTCATTGACTTACGGACAATGACTCAAGCTGCCAGTGAGAGTCTGAGAAGGAGAAGTAACCTTAGTGGAAGTGCTACACAAACAAATGCTATCCCATTTTTCTAAAAAAGGAGGAAGGTTGGTCTTTCATACTATGGGCTGGTGAACTTGATTGTCATCCTAGACAGAATTCTAGAACAGCTTATTAAAGGAATGGCTATATGTACTTTGTGTCTATTGGCATCTAATGGCAGTCATCTCTGGGAGGGGGGTGGGGGACGGAAAGGGGGAGGAAAGGAGGGAACTTTATTATATATTTAAAATGAATAGCAAGTTGTACACAATAGATTTGCAATGTCATGTACGATAATCTTTTTTTTTTTTATTCTCTGAGTAAGACTTCCTAGCTATGATTCTGTACATTTTAGAAAATCATGTAGAGCACCAGCCCTGGAGTCAGGAGGACTTGAGTTCAAACCTGGCCTTGGACACTTGACACTTATTATCTTTGTGACCCTGGGCAGATTACTTAACCCTGATTGCCTTTGGAAAAAAAAAGCAGGTAAATGTGACCTGCTCTTAAAAATTAAGCATTAAGTTACTCTGAGCCAACTTGAGCTCATTCAGAATAAACTTAGTCAGTTAAACCTCATTTCCATTTTTGATAGGGTTGTGAGAGCTAGTGTGAAAGGAGACCTGATATTTGAACCTAGATCTAGACCTGGCTACATGTCCCACCTCTGATATCTATTGGCTGTGTGACCCTGGGCAAATCACTTAACTTTTCATTACTTAGGCAACTGTCTGAGACTGTGAGTTGCAGAAAGTTGTTGACCTTGATTGGCAGAGTAGATTCTTCCCTGTCAGCTCCCTACACCCATTAAATTTCAAGTTCAGTTCTTATCCCTTCTAGAGCAATAGTTTAGGAGATGCCGTAAAGATAGCATGTCTAGATTACAACGAAGTATTGGACCAAGTCTCTAATGATACTTGTAGAAAATCTGGGGAGAAGTGTGGGTTAGATGGTCATACCATTAGGCAAATTCAAATCTAAAGAATCAGGCTTTTCCGATTCATGGTAAGTTTCAGGAACACTTCTGGTGGGGTGCCTTGGGACTCTCAATGTTCTGGTAAACATTTTTATTAATGAATTAGATGAAGGCACATGTAATATGCTTATGAAATGATCAGAAAACACAAAATTGGCAAGGACAGCCTACATATTGGATATGTAGGATCTTCCACCCACACACAGATCTTTATAGGCTATAAAGATGGGTTGAATCTAATAAAATGAAATTTAATAGGAATAGATGTAAAACTCCCCCATTCCCCTATCCCAGGTTCAGAAAGTAAATACAGGATGGAAGAAATGGTTCTATAAAAAATTTGTATGAAAAAGATTTGGGGGTCTTAGTGGCCTGTTAACCCAATGTGAGGCAACAGCATAAAGTGACATCTAATAATAGGGAATACTCTCAATCTTAGGCTATTGGAATACAAGCAGACTGTCCTGAACAAGGGAAGTTATAATGCTCCTACACACTACTGATAAGAACCACCTTTTAGGAAGGGCACTGAAAAGCTGGGGGGTTTTCAGGGTGATGAAAGCTGCATGGCTAAGGGATGAGAAGCCTATGCCATGAGAGGATTAGTTGACAAAATCGAGATCTCTCTGTCCCTGTCTCATTACTTTGTATTTACTTGTATTCATGAAGCATTTTATTAGCTCCCTGAGAGTGAGGACCTGTTTCATTTTAGTCTTTACATTACTACCATGTCCTTGGGACACAGTAGATGATTAATAAATGCTTGTTGAATCGAACATCATAAAAAGAACTCTTACTCATGTGTGTCTTTATCTTAGATGACCTCCTTGGTCCCTTCCAACTCTGAAATTTTGTGACTCTAAGATTTAAAGGGATAAGCTACAGCAATTTTTTTAAAAAGTGAAATTACACCAATAATCCAGCATTTGTTTCTGGAGGAGTTGACATTAGCTGTTTTTGAACATTCCAATCATTTTCACAGTGCAGTAGTGATCTACTGTGAGCATCAATGAAAAATACTATGAGATATATATATCAGCTAAGTTCCGAGAGAAAAAGTGGCATTTTGCAAATGCATTATTTTTATTGTTTTTAAAATGTGACAAAAAGCTAGATCTGAATTCCTGACCAGTCTCAATCAGATACACATTCTATGAACCTCCTTAGAAAGTAAACTCTTTGAGGTGAGGAACTATCTTTTGTTTCTATTTGCATTACCTAAGCTTGGTATCTGACTCATTCTAAAGTCTTAATATATGCTTGCTTACTTGACTTAATATTTAATATAAGATGAGCGATTTTTAATCAAGAAACAACAAGTGGGGATTTTTTCAGGCAGGGAGAGTGGGAGGAAAAATCCACAGTTGGGTTTTTGTTTTTCATTTTTCTTTCTCTTATCTAATAGTCTCAAAATTGTTTTGTATCAATGGACTTCTCATTTCCTTTTGAAACTAATGCATCATTTAAATACCACTTGGAGATAATTCTGACCTAGTAAATTACCTTAAAGTTCTGAGAGATAATATTGGAGCTCCTTACATCAATATATAAAACACTACTCTCCTGAAACTGCTCTCTTCATTGATAACTTTTTAATTGCTTTAATTGCTTGTTAATTTACTTTTTAAATTAATTAATTTAACATTAAACTTTTTAACACTTCACAAGAGATTTTTAATTGCCAAATCCAATGGTCTTCTCTGAGTCCTTTATGTAGCATCTAACACTGGTGACCACTCCCTCCTTTTAAAGTCTTCTTTTGGCTTCTGTAACACTGCTTTCTCTTGGTTCTCCTCTCCTGCTTTGACTGCCCTTTCTGTTTCTTTTGCAGATTTGGCTTGTCCCTCCTGCCTCTTGCGGATAGAGGTTCTCCAATAATCTGTCCTCAGTTCTCTTCTCTGCTCTTTTCTTTCTGCATTCCCTTTAGCGATCTCATCCACTCAAAGGACTGCTGTTTTTAGAGATGTTAAGGATCCTAGAACTCATCTAGTCATCTTCTCCTATACTCATGCTCATCATCTTTGACTCTTCTCTCTCCCTCACTTCCTATATCTAGTCAGTCACAGAAGCCAAATCCAGTAAATTCTAAACACTATCTCCCTGCCAGCTCTCTCCTCTCCATCTAAACTATTTAGGTCCCTGTTATCTCTTATCTAAACTATTTTATGGTCTCTCAAGTTGACTGTTCTACCTTCATTCTCTCATCTTAACCACTCTTTCTGTCACAGTCATCAAAATAATAGGAAGCAGAGGTCGGACCATTTCACTCCCTTATCCCCAAACTTCCCTTCGCTCTCACAATAAAATACAAATTCCTCAGTCTTTCTCAATATCTGTGGGCTTCTACAAGCTGGCTTCATCTCTCCAGGCTCATTTCACAACAATGTCTTTCTTATACTCTGTTTTAAACAAACTGGACTACTAACTCTTCCTCTGTCTCACCAAGCTCTCTCCCATCTCTATGCATTTGTTCCTCAGGCCTGAACACACTCCCTCCAAACCTCTATTTGTTGGAATCTTTCTATACCTTCATGACTCAGAACAAGTGCCACCTCCTCTGTGAAGCCTTTATTTGACCTCCTTCTAGCTGAAAATGCTCTGTGTGCTTAAATTTCCTTAGACCTCTTTTGCCCCTTTTGTTCACTGTTATTAAGCTGGACTACATTCACTCCACTAGATTCCTTCTCCAGGGTGGCTCCACTGCTAGATGGAACTGTTCCTCCACCCAGCTGGGCTTGCTCCTTGATGGCAGCTGTACAGGTCTCTGACAACTCCTGTTTTGTCAGCTAATGTCCTCAGCCATGTTAATGTCAAGCTCTTTCAGAAAGGGCAGACAGAGATGCTTATCCTAGGACTGACAGAAGCATTTCCAGTTCTGCTCCCTCACCTGTGCTCTGAGGTGCTTCTCGAAGTCAAAAGCAGCAAGCATAGCCGCTCTTTGGCCAACCAATTCCTCCAGGTAATAGGTGGTAGTGAGTAAAGGCACAACCTCTCTTCTACCAGGCTCTGCGGTATTTTTTTTTAACCAACACTTTCTGCTTCAGAGCTGGGCCTTCCGGTGAGAAACATACTCTAGCTGTCTAACTTATGGTGACTAACTAGTATACTACCAAATCTTTATCTCTGCCAGCTAATCCATAACCAGGCAATATGCATTTGTCCAATAATAAAAAAAAATATTCATTCAGTTCCCAATTACTAATACCGAAGTTCTGTTGGTCACATGCAAGTAGTCAGCTGGTAAACAAGGCACTGAGGCCAATATTTGCTTTAGGCAAGTACACTGTTTCTGTGAACTGCTTTCTTCAAGTTTTTTCCTATGCAATGTTCACATTTGTCTTTGTCTTTTCCCTTTCAATCAGTAAAAACTGTCAGAGTGAAAAGAACACGCCTTTACAATAACAGTAATTTATATATTCAGCACTCCAAATTCTATAAATCCCTCTACTCTCCCCCCTCTCAATCTTGTAATGTGGGTAGTAGGAATGTCATTACCGGTTTACTGATGAGAAAGCTGAGGCTCAAAGATTAATCAACCTGCCCATTGTCACAATGGGCCAGGATACAAACTTGGGTCTCCTGAATCTGAATCTAGCACTTTCTATTATACCATAATGCAAATTTTGAAGGGTTCTGAGGAAATCTTTTTTTGCAAGCTTTAAGATTTAAATAGAATACAAGTTCCTAATTTCAAAAGATTGCTAATATACTCAGTACATTGTATTTAAACTTTGACACTCTGATGGATTCATAACCTTACTGGTGTGGGCATCTTTCTACAGTACAGAATACAACCTCTCTTTGCTTTTCTATTTTGTGTGATTTTTGTCTATGTTTTCCTAAAAATCCTCCATAGAGGATCTACTCAGCATGCTGGAGATCTTCCTTGAGTTTTTTACTATTTTCTGAATGTCACTGAAATCTGGATGATGACTCAGTGGGCTAACTATCTAAATCCATTTTGTAATGTGTGCATTTGCTTAGTTTTTCCAAAGTAGATTTTTATAGCTTTAGCTTTTGGTAATAACTTATGGATTTCCACTTAGTAGAATATTAACTCCTTGAGGGCAGTGACAATTTTCATTTTTATCTTTTATTCCCAGTACCTAACAAAATTCTTAGAGCATAGTAGTGATTACTAAATCCCTTGTGAAATTGATTTATTTGAATTTCATTGACAAGTCTTTTCTAGTATTTCTGGGCTTGATACAATTAGTACAATATAATCCTCCAACATGAAATTCACCAACAAAGGAATTTTTCTATATGGACTGTGGGGATTTCTCCATGATAACTGAAAAATCTTAGGTAAGCACACTGTTCTGTTCTATTCTTTACTTGTTACTGATATGAAAAATTATTAAACAAATTATCTCTTTGCTCACACCTGTCAGAATATGATGATTATTAATGAGAAATTATCCATTGTAGACATGTCAACATGTTCTCTTTCACATCTATTTGTTGCACTCCTTCCAGTATCATCTAAAATGTTCTTAGGATAATCTGGCTTGCCTGATTCTCTCACCAATCTCTTGGCAAACACTGTAAAGGTAAAATGTCCAAGTGTCCCATGAAATGATGCTTCTTGTCTCAAGTTTACCCAACTTCTTTATCTTCTCCTTTGAGAAGAACGTGTGAGCCTCCTTTTCATGTGTCTACCATCTCTTCATCTTCTGATTTCATTTACATCAAAAAGGTCAATATGAATGTGATTCAGTTCCTTTAGCTAGGCATCGGTCCTTGTTGGCTGTTAGACAAGGATATCACATTTAAAGCACTGCCTGTGGCATCTCTAAATTTTAAATTAATGTTTCTGTATGACCTAAAATTTATAAACCCTATATGCCCTTTTCTGTCCCTCAGCAACCACCATCACTGAAGTGAAAAGGGCTAGCCTGAAGGATGTTTTGTATTTTGACTTTTCATGGATCATAATGGTAAAAAAAAATCCTCCACCTAAGTAATCAGCATCTCAGTACCTAGCTGGGGGTGGGGGGAGTGGGTCTATAGACAGCAGGCTGCATCTTTTGATGGACTTTTTTACTCAAGACTTTTCCACCTTAATAGAATCTGACATAGTTTGTGTTCAATGACATAGACTTCAACTCAAGATCAGCATGAGCTGTCAGAATGTAAGCTGATGGAGGATTTGTCTCTTCTTGTACATACACTAAATAACTAGGATATACTATATATATATATATACATATGTATACATATATCCATATGTGTACATATATACATAAAGTTACAATTTTATTATCAAAACTGTTGTTTTTAACATCATAAGAAAAGTAATTATAGCCTGTTACCTTTATTATTACTTTGATTAATGATTTATTAAGAAAAGGCAAAATGTTTTTTTGAATTTTATGAAAGAGCATCTTTATGATGGTCATAATATATTAGGAGACAGGATCAATATTTAGCATCATAGATTTTAAGTGGAAAGGATCAAAGAATCATAAATTTAGTGCTAGAAAGATTACTTAATGATCATTTAGTCCAAACCCTCCCATTTTATATATGGAACAACTGAGACCCAGAGAAGTGGAATAATTTAACCAAGGTAATACAACTATTTTGTAGCAAAGCTAGGACTTAGGAGTCTTGTATCAAAAGCTAATTTTCCCACACTATATTTTTTACTTCAGGAATTTGTTGTAGGCTGGGGATCACTACTCTATGCCATCTCTAAATCTATAGGTTACCACAGATTGAATGTATAGAAAGTGCATGAAAGAGTTAATCCAACTGGGCAACTGAACTTTTGTGTTCTCTGGTGCTAACTCTTTGGGTCTCATACTTTTTGTTAAAGCTTACGGCCAAAGGGTCATGGTAATGCATATTAATAACAAAAGTAAGAAGGGGAAGGAAAATAGAATGGGCATTTATTAAGTGCCTACTAGGTGCCATTTGTTATTACTGTTCAGTCCTATCCAACTCTCCATGGCCCCATTTGGGGCTTTCTTAGCAAAGATGCTGGAGTGGTTTGCCATTTCCTTCTCTAGCTCATTTTGCAGATGAAGAAACTGAGGCAAAAAGGGTTAAGTGACTTGCCCAGGGTCACACAGCTAAGTAAATGTCTAAGGTCAGATTTGAACTCAGGAAGATGGGTCTTCCTAAGTCCAGTCCTGGCACTCTATCCACTGTACCACCTAGGGATACACTATATATGCCAGGTACTGTGCTAAGAGTTTTACAAGTATTATCTCATTCCATCCTCACAACAACCCTGTGAGGAAGGTGATATTCTCATTTTCAGCTGAGAAAACTGAGAGTGTCTTGCCCAGAGTTAAATAGATAGGAAGAGTCCATGTCCGAATTTGAATTCAGATCTTCTGCACACTATGGCTCCACCTAGCTGCCAGAACTGAGCTAATTCACAAAAGGCAGTCTTATTTTGGGAAACCAAAAAGTAACTGTAGTAAAATATAAAATATTAATATGTTTGAGTTACTAGTAAACACAAAAATATGCACTTGTCAAAATCTTTAAGTGACTGGAGCCTGGAATAGTAGGCATATGGCCTGCACAGGATTGAATACATGATTAAAAACACTATGAGAAAACAACAAATCCCCCTCTCATGACATGGCTGAGATTATTAATAAGAAATTAGAAGTTTAGTAATAAACTGGGACACATATACTGGAGCCAAGTTGTAAAAGTCTTTAAATGGCAAATTTGCATTTTATCTTGGAGGCAAGAAGGAGCCACTGAACCTTATCATTCAAGGAGTTGATGTTGTCCAACTCATGCTTAGGACTATCACCTAGGCAGCTATGTGGAGGATGGATTGGAGAAGGGAGAAACTGGAAGCTATTAGAAAACAAATGGACCAGTCAGGTTGAGATATTATGAGGGATTCAAACCAGAGTGATGGCTGTGTGAGTGCAGACTTAGCAAGTGACTGGATATAGGGGTAAAAGAGAATGGGGAGTCAAGGATGACTCCAAGTCTATGAACCTGGGTAACTTGAAGAATGGTGGTACCTTCAATGTAAAGAGGGCATTTTAGAAGAGGATTGGGTTTAAGGGGAAAGATAATGAAATATGATAAGACGTTCTAATACTGAAATGTCTAGTAAGACATATCGAGTTTCAAATGGTTGGTTGTCTCGTTCATGAAGAGGACCAAAATGACCTCACTATGCTAGAGTCAAGTTATGATGTGTCTGAATATGGCTGATCAGATCAATGCAAGCTTGGAATGTTCTACCACAGGTTGGGTACAAATAGTCTACGAGAACACTTGGGGTGGACTCTCTAAATTTGCACATCTCGCGAGACAGACACAAACTTAAACTTTTTGGTGTCCCTGGGCAATTTTCAAAGATTATAAATTATAGATAGTTGCTGATCTGCTTTGGTAAAAGTAGTATCCTACATGTCAAACCACCTGTCCCCCTAAATTAATCAATGGTAACCTCTTTTGACCAATTATGACAAAAATCTAAGGTCTTCATCCCTGTTAACTGCAGTAACAGCAGCGTGTTGATTTGTTACACTATCCATTCAGTGCCTCTCTTTGTAGTTGCTTATATCTTTGAGATTATTCCCCATTGAACTGAAACTTTCCATACTAAAGTCTTTTCCCAGAATGTTTTCTTTTCTCTTCTTGGAAAGTGTAAAGAAAATCCATTCAGTCATTTTTGAGTTATCAGACTGTGGAAAATGTTGTTTTTCAAGCTTCAGAAAATTGTTGGGCTGCCTTTTTCAGCTCAGATAACTCAAAACGGGTTTGGGTTCATTACATCAACTTTGGCATGTATTAGGAATGAGAAATAAGTACTTTGCCTTGTTTGGAACAAAAAAAAATATTCATTTTCTGGTTCTTTAAAAATCACTATTTTTCCCTTTGAGCTGAATGATATATACTTTTAACATTCCTGGAAAAAAGTGTCAGTGATATGCAAGTCATAATAAACTAGAATCAAAAGAAATCCAAGTAAGGAAAAGAGAGAACCTGATCATTTTAGGCATAAAGTGCCAAAAAGAAAACTAAATGGTAAAAAAAAATTACACAACACATAAATGAGAAGAGACAATAGAAAAGAGGATTTATTGTTCTTCAAATTAGCTCAATACTTAATCTGTCTTTGGTTGCTGAACCTTATCCCAATCTTTGATGGATTGATCAGGCTATTTGGGAATGTATAAGCAAAATAATGGAAGAGCAAATCCTAGGATAACCAAAAAGGCTTATCTGATAGTAATACAGCCCCATGTAGTGGGACTGTGAGGATCTAAGGCATACATTTGCTGGTAATTTCATAAATTCATAGGACTATCCAGGGAGGGAGAGCACAGAGTAGAGAACAGAGGACTGTCCTAGAATCATCATAATCTGAGTTCAAGTGATGCTTCTGACACATATCAGCTGTGTGCCTTTGGGTAACTCGCTTAATCTCACTATGCCCTTACACAACTCTGAAACAATCTATTTGATTTGTGAACGACATTAGTGGAAGGAATTTCCTCATCAGGAACTTTTAGATAAAACATACCTCTCCTGTCTAAAAAAAACAAATCAAAACTCTTTTTACCTATTATTCTGAACCTTCATAAATTTAAGTAAATGTAGCTAAGTGCAGGTAAATGGAATTATATGAAACATCTGGTGCTATCAAACTGAATATGGAAGTGATTTGATTTGATATCAGGAAAAAAACAAGGTTATTTAAAGTATCCTAAAAAAAAAGATGAGCTTCGTTCGGGCAGGGGCAACTGGTTGACAGTAGGTGCTTTAGTAAATGTGTGTTGGATAACTGTGAAAAAATAAGTATCAATGAGAATCTGATTTAAATTTCTGTTTCTACTCATTATGATAATTCTTTCCTGGTGGTCCATTCACTATCACTCTTAAAATCACTTATAAGAAAATCATTTATTTTGTCCTGAAGGAATTATCTATTCTGTTATCACTGTTATTAACATTATTACCATGATGACTAATAAAAATAGTAAAGCATTCTGTTAAAATAGTCAAAGCTTCAAATCATGAGATAGCATCCTTGTTATGTCTATCTGGCAGCAAAGAAACCCAAGTCAGAGAACGGTCAAGTGACTTGCACATTTTCAGTCAGGAATAGAGAAGAAATGAGACTATAACTAATAAAATGGATTCTTAACCTCTCTCTGTCTCTGTCTCTCTCTGTCTTTCTCGTTCCTGTTTTCCTATCTCCCTCTTCTTGCTTTCTGTCTTTCCTCTTTTTCCCATTGTAGAGACAAGCCATGTTGTTTAATGACATGTATTTCACTGAACAAAGCAATTTTTATATTATTATTTCCGATAGAGGGGGAGAGGTTCAACCAACCCAAACAAACCTCTTCTATTTTCTCCTTTTAGGTTCAGGTGCATGGAGGGGAAAAATAGCAGGCAAATAGAGTCCCTCTTGACTTCTTTTTCTTTTCTCCCTGCCTTCAGAGATGGTCTCAAGGGAAAGAGTGTGGCTTGTCTCCACACTATTTTGTGATCCTAGGAGAATTAAAGAATGAAAACTGCTTTTAAGGCAATATTTGAGACCTTTTTTAGTAACAGTATCACATTTTCCTTCCTTTTTATCAGTCCCATGAGTGTACTGGATAGAACAATGGACTTGAAGCCAGAAGACTAGAGTTCAAATTCTTCTTTATATACCTACTAGCTGTGTTATAAGTCATTTTACCTTTCTCATCCTTAGTTTTCTTATCTGAGAAATGGGGATAATTCTAAGACCCACCTCACAGGGTTGTTGTATGGATCAAATGAGATATTTGTAAAGTGCTTTACAAGACTTAAACTGCTATTAAATATTAGCTATTACTGTTATTAATAATGATTACTGTTACAAGTATGTCTCCTTTTTTGCTGCCTCTTTACTTAAAACCTCCCCTTTCCTATCACATTTACTCTCTCTCCATTCAATTCCTCAGTTTCTTTCACTTCACTCTCCTTCCACCTTCTCTCAAACTTGTCTCCTAAAGTCATGTCTCAACTCTTGAAATTGCCATCTCCACTCCCTTTTAGCTCATTCCCCTCAAGGCATCCACCACTTCCAGAACTGGCCTCTCCTTGCACTGACCTATGGAGCAGTTTGGCTTCTTCTGTCAGTTCCAGAACACGAGCTGAAGAAAAGACCTTAGCATGAATTCAGGACAAGCTAGACTGCACTAATGCTGATGAGTGTATTGGGGACAAAAGGACTTGCTAAGCTTCTTGGACACTAGATAACCTATAGCAATGAAAACACTTTATGAACCAGCCAGATGTCTGGAACTTAATGCTGTGATATGTGGGAATGAGTTAACTAGGGGACCAGCTTCACCAAGTTTCATTTGGCAACTCCCAACATGCTTTTCTGGTATGGCAGACAACACCCCTTAATTGGAGACTACCAAGCAGCTGTCTCAATCAAGGAGACAAAAGGGCCCCTTTTCATTTCTGTTCTACCACACACACACACACACACACACACACACACACACACACACACACACACACATTTGTGATCTTGAATAAAGTATTTAATTTGTCACTAAAAACTTCTGTAAAACAGAAGACTTCCTGGTATACATATACACTAAAGTTGTCTACTTTTCAAAATGAGAACCTTCCTCTCTATATACTTCATAGGAATATTATGAAGGGGAATTATTAGCTTTACAAATCAGTTAAATTTCTTTACTAACCTTTCCCAAATTTCCCCTATTATTTCCCTCATCTTTAGACTTACCGTTCAATCCTGTTTGACTACTACTCATATCATGTCAGTGTAGGCAAATACAGTGTTGAACATTAAGGAACCAAAATCTAGGCACTACTTCAATGGATCTCATACCCCACTAATGTGGGGACTCTTTCCATTAGCAGAGTTTGTGACTCATCATTGCCTTCTCTGTGACTTTTGTCCATGGATTCCCATGTAGGTTCAAGGTGGGGGGGGTGTCTTTCTGTAGGTCTTTTAACCATATGTGGGTGCTACTTTGTGAAAGTCATAGGACCAATTTCATCAAACCCCAAAGCAGTGTAAAGCCTCCTAACTGGGATCCATTATCACCCAAGATAATCCAGTCTATCCAGAAAAGGGAAAGCCATGAGGATGAAGACTTTCTACTGTCCAGACTATGAAATGCTCTTAAGGAACTTATAGACTAGTTGAAGAAAAAGAAATATGATACAAGAAACAAAACAAGACAGTATAAAATTGAGTGCCCAGTTCCACAGCATTGATGTTTAGTGCTATGAGTTCAGAGAAGAAAGAGATTATTAGTTGAAAGCCATGAGAGAAAGCTTTGTGGAAAGCAGTAATTGAGCTAGACCTTGAATGATGAACGGGCTGTCAATATGTGAAGGATTATGGGAAGGGAATTCTAGGTAGGGGGAATATTAGTGAAAAGCCATGTAGACAGGAATGGACAAGTGTATGTGAGACACAGTAGACTGACCTAACTGGCAGATGCCTATAAAGAGAATATCTCATGAAAACCTAGGAAAAAGGTAACAGAAAGGAAAGGTAGAACTCCTTCAATTTCTTTGGACCTAACCCACTTCCTAATACATCCCTTTAATATAAATTTATGCTCATTCACTTGACAGAATTGGATAAAGTTTTTTAAATGATTTATAAATGTTTAAAAATCAGTGGAAACAAATGCCCCTCAAACAGGGATTCTGTTGTCTGAAGGTCTTTACTGATGCAAAGCATGAAATGAACAGTGCTGAGAAAGAGAACCATGCCATTTACTTCTGCAGAAAAGACCTTAGCTGACTCTTCTAGAAACATGAAGTACAGGAGAGGGATAATAGTATGGCTTCAAAAGATCCATGTAGATTCTACTAATTGAGATTATTTTGGCAAGTGCTAGGCTGAAGGCTATTTTTGTAACACTATGACAAAGATTACAGGATAAATAAGGTATCAAAGACATCATTTATATAACTAAGAGAAAAAATATGGATGGATGTATTCAGTCATTTTTCAGTTGTAACTCCATTTGGATTTTGGGTTTTTTTTTTTTTTTGGCAAAGAGACTGGAGTGTTTTGCTATTTCTTTTTCCAGCTCATTTTATAGATGAGGAAATTGAGATAAACAGACTTAAATGACTTGCCCAGGGTCTCACTGCTAGTTTCTGAAGCTGGATTTAAATTCATGAAGATGAATCTTCCTACCTTCAGACCCAGCACTCTATCCACTGTACCAAGAGAAAAAAATATATACATACAAAATCAATAACTGTGACATTTGCTTGGGTTCTTTGGTATAGTATTTACAAAATTTTCTTATCTATTCACTAGAGCAGAATCTCTACTATGTCAATAATTTGGCATGGATTATTAAGTGCTTTCATTTCTATTTGTTGGATAACACTGATTTATAGAACTCCTTTTAAGCATATCCTGCAAAAGACTTGTCACTAATTCAAAAATTTTGTGGTATAGACATCAAATGGATGCATGAATCAGTTGGGGCTCCATCAGCCTAAGATGCCTAATCACTTAATGATATTTGATTTTTGGAAGTAGTAAGATACAGATGAGATGGCAGCTAGGTGGCGCAGTGGATAGAGCACCAGGCTTGGAGTCGGAAGACCTGAGTTCAAATATGACCTCAATTAGTGGCTGTGACCCTGGGCAAATCATTTAACTCTGTTTGCCTCAGTTACCTCAGCTGTAAAATGAGCTGGAGAAGGAAGTGGCAAACCACTTCAGTATTTTTGCCAAGAAAACCCCAACTAGGGTTATGAAAAATTGGATATTACTGAAAAACAATTTAACAGCAAGATACAGAAGAAAGACCCTAAGATCATAGATCTAGAGCCAGAAGGAGTCTCAGTCTAATCCAGCCCCTTTCTTTTTTAGATGAGGGAACTAGGACCTAAGGAAGTTAAGTGACTTGCCCAAGATCATACAACTATTAAGTGACACAGATGGGATTTGAACCAGGTTCTCTGACTAGTGTTTTTTTTTCCACTATACCAAGGCTGAGAGAACATTGTATTGAATCAGCCAATCTATGCACAAAACACCTCCTGCATATTCTTTAACCTGAAATGTTTAACATTCAATACATCTTCTTGGCAAGCAAGGGAATGTAAAGCATGTATAAACAACAGGGTTCTCATTTTCAGTAACTGCTATGTGTTCCTCTTTCCCAAAAGGAAATGATTTTATTACATCAAACTGGGTTCTAGAGATTTGTTTGCTGCTCAGTGTGGCTGGGTATTTTCAATTATCAAAATGCTCTATCAGAAGAAAAACATAAGAAAATATCATATTAGTGCAACCTCAACAATTGCAATTCTGACCTTAGATTGGGCCTAATAAGCTTCCATTCATACCTGTTACTGAGATGGTAGGGGTGTTCTTTTATTTTATCTTATCAAAAGTGCTACCTTCTTCATCCCACTTAACCAATTTCAAACTCTTACTTTCCTATCCTCCATACCCACCACCTACTCCCACGATTCCCATATGTCAACTTTTCTCATTCTTAGATAAACAAAGTTTACCTTGCAATGTTCATTATTCTTTGACTATATCAGTCATAAAGATGAGTTTTATCTGTGTGCTGAGAGTCAATCCAGGTAGTAGTTACAGTATTGAAGACCCTACAGGTTCCATTATAGGTAGGGTTCATAAAAGAGGGAAGGGGGGTTACTTTGGGTGCTGATAGGTTTGGATAAAATCATGTTAATGAACCCTAACCATCTAGTACTATTGAAAAGGATGGTCAGAATGATGCTGACATGGCCCACATAGGGTGCAGGATCACTGACATGTTTGTATAGAAGATTGAATATCCTAGAGATAGACAAGGCTACTGGCACATCCCATATAGAGGCTCCCAAAATCCTCACTGTTAAACTTCAGAGAGGGTTTCCTACTTGTATTACCATGAAATTCAAAGAATTAACATTATTGGCATTATTGACCCTAGTAGAAAATGAAGTTCCCTCTTCCCCCACACCCATAAAAATTGACAAATTCCATTTGCCTTAATTGCACTCAACCATCAATTTGTTCTTCAGAGTAATATTTAACATAACAGTTTAGTGTCCAATAATTCCCTGTTATCCAATAATAGAAGTCCAGGAACAAGACTGGGAGACAGTTTTCCTTTCTTTCTAAATAACTGATTCAAACTCCCAAAACATTACTCTACACAACTAAAAGAGTGTACTTTCCATTGTAGCATTAAAATATTTTAATCTTCATGTCACTCGTTTCCCACCAAACATATCATGTTGTATCCTCTTACATGAATGAATTAGATGAGTATCATAAAACCAGTATTTCTGTCAACTACCCTTAATATATTTGGTCAAGAACCATCACAAGTCTCTAAGCAGCTGACCAAAACCAAAACAAACAAATGAGCAAAAACAACCAAAAAAGTACCCTTGAAAGGCCAGACTGGGAGTTTGGGAGCTGAGGGAAGGTAAAACTCTCTTTACATAATGGCTAGTTGGTGGTGGTTATGGTGCTAGGCCAAGTGGATGCTATTCCATTGATTTAAGCCACCTCTGGCCTGGCACCAGAATTTATGATTCTACAGGTTGCATTCAGGAGATAGTATCTGAAAGACATCATTAAGGAATGACTGTGGATCTAGGACCTGGAGGGAGCCCTCCTTTCCATCTGTTCCCTTCTTTCTGTCCCTGAGATGGTATTTAGTATTGGTCATTATATGGTACCCAATAAGAAAAAGATTTCAAAAACTGTCTCATAAAAAAAATTGTTTCAAAATAATTTTGCAATGTAATATTTCAAAATTTAGATAGCAAAGTTCTATAGAAATAAAATAAATAGTTTGCATCCATAAGTAGCTAACTAATTAGACATGAGAAATGAATTAGCTAGATAGTTATTGAAGAGAAAAGATAATTTACCTGAAGAGTTCAGTATGCCTTAAGGGACAGGTTTCTAGGAACTTTTGGACTGTTTCTATAATCATGATGAGAATTTCACAGCTGGAAGGGACCTTAGAAACCATCTAAACCAATCCTCTTCCCCCTTATTTTAGAGATGAAGAAGTTGAGGCCAACAAGAAATGTTAAATACTTGCCCAGGGTCACACAGGTAGCAGAACCCCAGGAAAGCAGGACTAGATCTTTGATCTAAGCCTGCCTGGGACTTCACCACACTGCTTCTCTCCAAGCACAGTTAAAGCAAGTTTACCCTACCATTCAGCCCAGGACCCAACATGTGATCTAGAGTATAATCCTGTAACTCTTCAGCTCTCAGCTGTGCCTTTATAAAACACCAAGTTTGCCTTTCCAGGGAAAGCTCTGCAGAAAGCAAGGCAGCAGGGGAAAAATGGGGAGGATTAAATGGAAACCCCTCATGGCAAGAGACAGCTACCCCTTAAAAATTTTCAGTGAAAATGAACATTAGTGGAGCCTTTTGTTTTAGTTCTAAATTGCAGCTGACTTTATCTTCTTTCACTTATTATAATGCAGAAGGCATTGCATAAGGGTCACACCTGTGTTTGGGAGTCATATGCCTACAAAGTACCAGTGAAGGGAACAGAGTGGCTTCTATCAGGGGATCCAAAAATAAACAGCAAGAAATAGTCACCACTATTTAAATTATCTTTCAGATTTTGTATTTGAAATGGGCCTGTTGCCACAGGCTGGCCAGAATTACTATTGGTTCACATACATACACACTGTTTATTGACAGAGTAAAAAATACATCTCAGCACCTGTCCAGTTTCAGAGTGACTAGGGAGTTTCCAATCTGAATAGAGAAAACTTTTACACTGTACCCAAACATTCTTTTTTTAGCCAAAATTAGAAGTAAAACAAACACAATGTAGGAGGAAGAAGAAACCCAAGAATCAAGACATTTCAAAAGAAAAGCTAAGTGTATTTTCGACTCACCTGGCAGAAGCCTTGTATCAAAGAATTCTCTTTACTGAGGAGGTTGGGAAAGCCCATAGTGACTGAACCCTAGGGTCATCCCCTCCCACCCCACCCTCCTAAAAGGGATTTCCTGAGGAGACATTCTCCTTGTCTTTTCTTTCCTAGTACATTTTTCTCTTAGGGAGGCTGGGGGAGGAAGGGGGGAGGTAGAGAGAGATGGGGGAAAGGATGGGGGAAGAATGAAAAACATAGAGAAAGTCACTGAATGAACTTTCCTCTTTCCTAACATGAAGGTGCCTAGAGTAGGCACAAATAATAACCAACTGCCAAATTCAAGTCTGCTACTTGCAGGCATGTAACCACTCTCATCTCTTTGCCAATGGAGAACTACTTGATACTATTTACTTAGCCAACTGGTAAACTGATCCCAGAGGGGCCTTAAATTAATTAGCAAAACCCCCTCATCCTTCTCTAGACTGGGTGTCACACTATAGTGTGCATTCCAGCTGTCAATTTGAGCTGGGACCTGCACATTCTCTAGGCAGCCGTCCAACCAATGAACAACGGGACTTTTTCTTCCTTGAACTGTCTCTGCCAAAACTATGCTAAACCTGTCTACCTGGAAGCAACTCTTTGCAGACTAAACACAAGCCTTGCCTGTGACTAGGATCTAAGGAAATAATCCATTTTCAACTAATATTTCTCTCCAAGAGTTTTTGTATTATGAGTTGAATATTATTTTGGATAACCTTACATCGTAATGGCTTTAAAATATGTTCTGCCTGGAATAAGAATATAAGCTGTCACTCAGGCATATTACCATGCCATATATATTCATATATACACATGCATATATATATACATATATACACACAGATATATACTCATGTGCACATATTTACATGAATATGTACACATGTACATTCCCTAGAACCATGGCTCTTGGTGAATGCATATAGGATTTAATCTCCAAGACTATAAGCAAATATTTTTATGATTTAAATATAATAGCAACCAGACCTTAAGTGAGGATTATGTGGTACTGGATTATCGCTCACATGTTACCCCTTGTTTGTAATCAAATATGTGTGTCTTCTATATGGGGAGTCATTTTAAAAGATTATGCATATGTGTAACACCCTTCTTCCAAGCAACTCAATTTTCTTCAATGCTCCCCTCTTCCCCATTCTCTTACTCTCCCCTAACAAATCCCTAGAGAGAGAATCCTGAATTAAGTTCAGCTTTCCTACACACAGGCATTAGAAATGGTCGGTTACTTTTGCCACAAAATCTTTAAAAAAAGCTAAAAAAATTTGTTTTTAAGAAAGACTCATGCATCATAAAAGGGGAATTTCCAAAAGTTACTGATATTAGCAATTCAAACCTCCATTCCCTTCCTCTCTAGTTTCAAGATGATACAACTACAAAAAGGCTGAATTGTCAGAAAAAGAGAAAAAAATGAAACTAAAACTCCCTGTATAAATCTACAAACTGACAAAGAGTAACTTGGGGGGAATTCCCATTCCAGATTTGTTTATAAAAGGGAAAAATGTCAAAAAAAACAAAACCCTATGATTTCCTCTGCCCACCCTTTAACATATATGACCATTAATTTACTTTCTCCTACAGGAGGACACATCTATACACACAGTCACATATTCTTTCATGCTCTACCTTTGCAGGCTAAAAGAATTTATTTTGTTCCTAAGCAAAAGATCTGAGATTTGCTTCTTAAATGGATGGATCTGCGAGAATTTTTGCAAAGGATAGGAAAGGTAAAGCTGTTTCTCCTCTAATGTTCCATTTTTACTCTTGCATTAAGGGCATGTCTCCATTTGCCAATTTAAATAAAATGTTCTGGAGAAAGTGGAATAGATCCATTTCTTTTCGTAGCCTGACATTTATTGATTCCCTGAGTTGTCTCTCCATTAGGTGCTATGGGGAAGTTTCAAAAAGAAAACAGTGGACAAAGTCCAGTTCAATGGGAGAAGTGGACACAGATACAGAAAACATAAACAAACATACACATATAACCAATAACAGATGTCGTTTTCTGAATGCTAGGCTGGTGTTTCCCAACTTGTACTCATAATGATTGTAAGATCAGATATTTAGTTAGCAGGGACTTTAGAGGTCATCTCGCCCTAGACCCTAAGTCACACAAGATGTTAATTAGCTGAGCCAGGTTTTGAACAAGGATCCTCTGACTGAAAATTCAGGGTTCACCTAGTTTCCTATATGACTAGGGCAGTTAATATTGGATCCATTATTCTTCCTCAGCTGGCCCACTCTCTTGTGTGACATAGCCCTTTCAAAACATGGTTCATTTGTCCATTTTTCTCCCAAATGAAAAACCAGTAATCTACTCACTAATTTTTTTAAAAGTGAATTTATCTGAATTCCTGGAAACTATCAAGGCAGGATGTATAAGGAGATTTTTTATCAATTATGTAGTTATTGTGCTGGTAATACATATTTTGGCTAGCTTTAGAGCTAGTCAAAGATGGGGCAAAAGGTCTGCATAGAAGGACTCCTGTTCTCTAGGGGTATTTCTGGTGACCTTCCCATTTCCTGAGCCATGCAAGGAGTCTTCCACAAGCTATTTTAGGATGAAATCATAAAGTGGTTGTAACATTATCAGAGAGGCTGCATTTCATGTAATTTTTTTGGCCTTGCTCTTCAGCCACCAGAGTTTATGTGTTTAGAGAGAAGGATCATAGCTCTAGAGCCGAAAGGAGGCCACTGAATCCAACCCTCCTCATTAATCAATAAAGGAACTGAAGTAAAGAGGTTAGGTGACTGGTCTAGGGTCATATAGCTATTAAGTATCAGAGGCAGGATTTGAATTGGGACTCCCTGACTCCAAATCCAGCACTCTAGGCCACTATATCATGTGGAAAGAACTGGCTGGAAACCATTTTAGTCACAGAGCCCTACCTTCTGGTAGGCACTACTTTGACCTGTCCATTCTTCCTCTAACTCTGCCTGACGCTGTATAACTTAAAAAGAGCTGCAGCTTTGGGATTGGGTCCAGGAGGACCTGAGAGGGGACCAGGTATGATCCAAATCTTGGTTTTTCTGTTTCGTAGATTGCAAGAAGGAAAACATCACCAAAATATATCTTGGGACACAGTCAAAGGAATCACTTACCCCATACGGACTCTAAGGGGACTCTTCACTTAAATATACTAGCAATAAAAAAAAATGTGGTCAAAAACATTTGTAATTTTAATACCTTTAAAAGGTCAACCTCTTGTTTCTCACAGTCTCACATTAAAGGTACAACGGGTATTTTGAGTCACACGTATTGTTCACTGTTCCTTTGCATTTGATGACGCCCCCCCCCCCCTTGGACCCAACACATCAAGTACTGCCTAAGGCTTCCTCCATGACTGCTTTCCTGCTTGCCACATGTTCTTCCCTTAAATAAACTCAAGCTGAAAAAGAACGCAAAAGGAGCAAACCCTGCCCTGCTGGTTCCTTCACTACTGAGTCTGTATTTCTTTGCTTGTGTTGTTTCCTCTACAAGATCTATTTTCCCTTTTTTTCTAGGTGATTCAGAGGTGGAGTCAGAGCACCTGGCTTTAAATTCCAGTTCTGCTACTTGTATGACCTTGGGCATATCTCTGGGCCTCAGTTTTCTCGTGTATCAAATGAGAGGGTTAGACTGGTTAATCCCTCTTTTAAGGTCCTGTTTTAAATCTATAACCTATGTATTAAAAAATCTTTTAAAGCTGTATCTCTTAACCAGGGATCCACGGAAAAATTTCAAGGGATCTGTGAATTTGGATAAGGGAAAAAATACATCTTTATTTTCACTAACTTCTAATTGAAATTTAGTATTTCCTATAACTATTTAAAAATATGATTCGGAGGAGGTAGAGATACTGTCCCCCAAAATCCATGATACAAAAGAAGCTTAAGAATCCCTGTTTTAGAACGCCAAATAACTTCTTCCTCCTCCAAGAAGCTTTCCTGCGATACTCCAGCCCTTCTCTGAACTCCAGCTGTACTCCAGTCAGCACAGGATAGCTGAGCACTTGCTTTTCAATTTTTATATTCTTCTCAGCTTTGTCTCCTTAACTAGACTGTACCTTTGGAAACAAAACCTGGGCTCCATCAGCAAGCATATAACTAGCTACTGATTAAATCAACAAGCATTTATGAAGCACCTGCTATGTGCAAGGTGGACCAACTGATTTGACAGTGGTTTCTCCTTTTAATTCACCACATGAAAACATGAGAGAAAACTGTGGATAAGTGACCCCTTATATTTCAGGCAAGTTTTCCACTTATTTATAGCATAATCATCAACTGCACAAGCATATCACAGTCACCAATGAATGAATGAAGTATTTATTAGGCACCTATGATGTGCAAAACTCTATGCTAAGCACTGGAGATATAAATGCCTAATTCTAATCACTAACCACACTCCATGGTTGAATGATCATGTCCCATGACCTCTTCCTTTCACCTGATGGGGACTGTTGTGTTTGTCAGCTGTCATGGGATGATATGTGCAGTAAATACACTTCACAAAGTTGCCTGCTCACCAACACAGTTTCATATATAAGCAAACAGCTTCTGATTCTAAAAATCTTTTTATTTTCTATGAGTAATTTTAAGTGACTCACCCTTGGTTTTACTAGTTAGTACATGTGATCAACAAGTGTTGGTGGGGAGTGTACCTACAGAAGTATAAACCAAAGCAGCTCTTAGAAAATGAGTTATCCTTGCCATGCCCATATATATGGCTTCACCTGGAGGTAAGAGGATACAGATGAGCTGATTCAGGTTGCTGACTCTGAAACCAAAACTGGTATATGCTTTGGAGTATCAAGGAAATTAGTCAATATCTGATAATGGAAGGGGAAGAGGAGAAGGGGAAGCAGGAAAGAGGCATGTACCACAACAGTAGGTCATCGGAACCACTGAGAAAAGCTCACACTGCAATGAGAATTGAAGAGAATCTCCCTGCCTCCCCGCCCCGCCCCCCCACTCAAGTACACAACAAACCAAATGCTTTCCAGGAGCACGCTATACCAAAACAATCTGTGTCCTAAGGAAGAATAACTGACCACTACTGAGGAAGACATTTTCGAAGAGATATTTCCAACTTCTTTTGAAATAGAAACATCCCTTGATCTGAATTGGTAACTCACATATAGGAAGATATTTACTTTTCCACCTTTTCATTATACCCCTTATGAGATATGGAGCCTAAGACTAGGCTTGTTGACATCACTGTTACTGAAAGAACTAAGAGGGACCAGGCAGGCCAGCAACCCTGCTATGATCCTCCCAGCTGCTTCCTACCTATTTGCTTACTTCTCATTTTTATCTCATCAAGTCTAAACACATCCACTTAGCTTTCAAGGCATTATCTATACCTGGCCCTGCTAACTTTAGTCACAGGATCATGGCAGCCAAAGCTGAAAGGGATCTTGGAGATTATCTTGTCCCTGCCCCTTTATTTTAGAGATGCTAAAATCCATAAAGGTCTGCCCTCCCCTACCTCCCCAACAAGATCACTCAGGCATTAAGCAGAAAGAAATGGGATTCAAGTTCAGATTTTCTGACTCTGAATCCAGCCTAGTTTTCAAGATGCCCTTTCCACTAGCCCTGAGCCAGACCAGTTTCTTTCTCTTGCCTACACTCACCCCCTCTCTAAGGAGGGTATTCTCTCCTCTCTGAAGCATCCCTGGCCATTCCAGCCCTCAATGATGTCCCAATTTTTCTAAGATTCTATGGTCCCTACCATCTGGTGGTACCACACAATTTAGCACTCTATTATGCCCATTCCTTCATTGCTTCAGTTGCTTTGTTATGTCTGATAATCTTATCTCTCTTCCAAAATATTACTTCTTAAAGGACAAAAACCTTGTCTTGTGAGTATCATCTCCACAGTGTTTAATATAGTACTGAGTACATAGTAGATATTTAGTAAGTAAGTGACTGATTGATGGAACTTCCTAACAACAAGACATGATAGCATGTGTTTTTAGTTAGTAATGGACATTTTTTAAGCACAAAAAGTGAAATATAATTTTCAAGGTCTTACCTAGAGCTTGAAATGATCTTACAAATCATCCTGTGAAATGCCTTCATTTTACAGAGAAAGAAACATTCTCAGAGAAGTAGGAAATGACTTGTCTAGGTCCACATGGCATCTAAATGTCAGGGCCCTGTTTCTTCCCTAGACCATATTGTCTCTGTTACATTTTGGTCACACTTGACATGGAGAAGAAAAGTTAGTACTTGAAAAGGGGCAGTGTAGAAAGATGTCAATGGGGCAAAGATGGAAAAAAATGGGCACTTAGAACTTTTCTTATGACTGTGTTACAATAGTCATAAGTGTAGTGGAAAGACAGATTGAGTTGGTTTCAGTAGGCCTGGGTTTTAACCTATCCATCTCTCTGCACTTAGAGATACAGATTACTTGTGCCTGACCTATGGAAGAGCCTTCTGAGCTCATTTGGTCTGATCAGCCACAGTTGCACACACTGTATCTTGACCCCGACATAGGAATATGATTTTGATCCTCTTCTAGCATGAGGGACAACCAATCAACTTAAAGTTTTCACTTCTCTAACCCTCAGTTTCCTTGTTTATAAAACTTTACTTCATTGATTTACTATAAAGATATGAATTATTGTTATTGTTATTCTTAGTATTACTAAGTACACATTATGTGAAGTTATTAAGTAAGGAGAAATGGGATTCAAGTTCAGATTCTCTGACTGAATCCAGCATAGTTTTCAAGATACCCTTTCCACTAGCCCTGACAAAGGCCAGTTTCATTCCCTTGTCTACACTCATACCCTCTCTAAGGAGGGTACTTCCTCCCCTCTGAAATATTCCTTGACCTTTCCAGCCCTCAATGATCTCCCAATTTTCCTAAGATTTCATAGTCCCTATCATCTAGTGGTACCACACAGTTTAGTCCACAACTTTGCCTTAATTCTCAGATTCTGCTCAGACTACTCATTGCTAAACTCGCATTAGATTTCTATAGAATATTTCTGGTATTATACTGAAGGATTATGGCATATATGTGAATTTCAGATTGTCTGACACAAGAGGGACCCAGTTCTATGAGTTAAAGGATGTCATGGTGTGATACCAGTAATATAACTACATTGATTCATATACGCTTACATAGAACAAGATTGCTGGGAAAAGGGATGGGGAGGTAGTATTTGAGAGTGAAAAACCATTATTAATGTAGTTCCACTATTCAGCTGGATTCAATCACATAAAAAGCCCTGCCCAGACCAGTATCTATGACAGAAGATGCTAAAATCTCTATTTTAAAAAATTTATTTTATTAAATCCAGGCTTTAGGCATATTACTTTTTCCTGATTTGTTATGTATTAGTATTCGAATTTTACAATGAACAAGAGGAAATAATGGGTTTAAATTGCATCAAGAGAACATAGTTAAGCTTAATTCAATTCAACAAATATTTACTGGGCGCCTACTCATAGACTCATAGAATGTTAGAGCTGCTATGGACAATTCAAACCTTTCTTAATGAACTTTTTTTTCTTTCCTAAGGACTTTGACATATAAGTAATGAGCTCTGTAGAGAGGCCAAGCCATGGACTCCCCATCTCTGGAGACCTTTAACAAAGGCATTCAGGGCCAACAGAACTGGAAAGCCTGTGAAATGTGCTCCTTTAAATCTCTTGGCATGACAGGCTCCTTGTAACTCTTCCTATCTTTCTGGGTAATTGACATTTGGGTCTTTGACTCTCTCTGGGTCTAGCTCTGATTTTTCATGTCTCTACCACTAATCCTGTTTCTTTCTCTGTGTCTCTGTCTCTCTCTGTTTCTCTGTCTCTCTCCCTTCCTCCCTCTTTCTCCATTACCCCCATTTCCCTCAGACTCTGTTTTCTTCCACGACATACCAGTTTCATGTGTTCTATCTTTGCCCCTCCCACATTATCCTTAGTCCTGGGCTTTTCTGTCCTTTCTGTCCTTGCTCAAAGTCCTTTTCGAACTTTCCAAATTAGAGTCAAATCAGTTTTATACTGATTGAGGGTGATAAAAAGGGTCATGTGTCCAAAAGAGTCTCTTCCACCAGCTTGCTGACTTTTCTGAAATTCAACCATTAGAAATTCAATCCTTCGGGTGAAGACTTTTTGGTCTCTAGGAATCCTTCACATGTTCATTCAGTCAACATATTTTTATTCAAATAAATATTCATTTACTCAACATATTTTTATTAAGTATCTTCCATGATAACTTTTTGCATTGGTTGCTTTGGGAAACACAAAAGAAATACAAAAGAAGTGTTTGTGCCTGTCTTCAGTGAATTTAAAATCTAGTTAGGCAGGAAAGACAGAGTCTGAATCTTGGGAGAGATGTCATTTCCACCTCCACCCCCCCACTGAGTTTATGGAACCCCCCCCCACTCCAAATCCATTCATGGGCTACTTCTGGTTCTATGGACATTAGGTCAGAAACTTCTGCTCTGTTAGAATCTAAGTTTTTGAAGGCATTGACTCTTGAATTTGTAAGCCCAGTGCTCGGAACAAGTATCGGGAACACAGTAAGTATTTACTTAAATGTTTTTTATTTCATTGATTCTTTCATGAGTTTTAGAGCTCAACAGGTCTTTACCTAGTTTGATCCTCTCATTTTAAAGATGAGGAAACACTTTAGATTCCAAATATTTGGCAACTAATCCTGTGCTGTGCTGTATCTCTTGTTTCGTTACCTTCTATTGCTATATAAAGCCCATGAATAGATTTTGGGGAGGGGGGATAAACTTGGTGGGAGGGAAATTACATCTGTATTTTTACTAACCTCTAACTGAAATTTAGCATGCCCTTTAGTTATGAACTTAAAAAAATATTATTCTGGAAGAACTCCATAGGTTTCACCAGACTTGCCAAAGGGATCCATAGAATAAAAAAGGTTAACTCATACTTGGGCCTAGAAACCATGGGGATGATGAGGTGTACCATAGGGCACAAATGCCCTTTCCAGAAGTAATTGTTGCATGAATAATTAATGTATTCCAAGTAAGAGGTATGGCATTCTCCCCTTCCCTCCTCCACCACACCAAACTTCAATATCAGGAAAATGATTCAGTATGGTGTGGTCAAGGGGAGTCTCTAACCAATCAGGAGAGTAAGGCCCTAGAGCAGTTTCAAAACTGAAGGGTTTGACTTTCCCAGGATACTGGAGGTCCAGCTAAGACAGTGAAGAGCAAGGCAGACAGACGGCCAGAGTAACGTATGGTATGAGGAGTTTGGCTGGTTAGATCTTGTGCATTTTGAATACAGAGAAGGAAGTTATCCCAGTGAGTTGGCATGATCAGGGAAAGCATTTAGGTTGGGCAGTATTTGGATAGATGGAAGAGGAAGGAGGGAAGGAAGATTTTTTAATAAGTAAAATAACACAGTAACTTAATATTTGTTAGCCATTAATAACATAAGGGAAATTGGCTAATCATTCTGCTTTTTAATTTGATAAAAAACTGAGAGAAGTAAGATACAGTGTAAGCCAATTTTGACAGACAAGGGCAAAGAAAAAATATTGAGAATCCAGGACATCATCTGGTAATAGGTATATATGAGGGAAAAAAAATCAAAGATTTGGAGCTGAAAGGTACCTTAAAGGTCACCTAAGCCAGTCATTTAATTTTATAGATAATGATGTTGTTATAAGAGCCCAAACCAGGATTCAAACCAAGGACCCCTGACCCCACTGTAGTGCTGTTTCTATGGTGCCAAAATCTCTCCAAAGTACTCCCGCAACATTATCATGTGGGAGATTCGTGTATGTAATTTCTTATTTGGGCTTGCCTCCTTTGGTTCCAAGGTGGATGGCATGACTTCCAGCATCCCCTCTGTTTCTAAGACTACATTTGCAACATCTAAGGGGCTTGGTTATCCTCTGCAGATCTGTTGTCTATTTAAAATATAACCAGACATTTATTTTCTCAGAGAGAAAGCTAAGAAATAAGAGAAGATTTCTTATGTTAGGTTGTTAAGTAACAATGTATTACTGAGGAAGGTTGTGACAGTTCCTTCTCTGGAGATATTTAGAAATAGGATTAATTGTCATCTGTTTGTCAAGGTTTACACAAGTCCTAAAGAGAAGAGAAGATTAAAGGGGCCTTCAAGGTCTCTCCCATGCCTATAATTCTTTCCTTTGCTAATAATGCCAGATCTCCTTGGATATTTGACTGGGCTAATGAATGACTTCTTTCTTTTCCTCAGCCACTCAATGAAAGTCCAGAGCAACAAGTTCTAGACTAGACAGGGTGAATGGAGAGCCTAATATGAGGAGGCAAATTCAACCACATGAGTTATCACCTAGACTTAGGAATATGGAACATATGACTGATTACGAACTTATTCAAAGCTAATCACATAGAAAGAAGCAGAACAGACAAAAGAGGTTCTAAAGTAACATTGTATAGCAAGAAAATATACTCAAGTGAGGAAATCCAGAAAAACACAGTGGAGAATATTTGAATAAAAGCCAATTGAAAGAGAAATAGATTTGACTTTGCCACAGGGCTATATTACAGGCCACCTGAACTGAAAGGAAAAAAAAGAAATAAAGTGAAAATAGAAACGAATTGCAATAAGATTACAAACCTGACAAATGGGCATGATATATAGTGACAGGGAACTTTAACCATCTAGATATTTGCCACAGTTCTCTCTCAGGCAAAAGCTAAATTGACTAATTTCTAAATGAGTGCATTAATCATTTCACTGCTTCTAGGATAAAATATAAAATGCTGTTTGATTTTTAAAGTTCTTGGCAGCCTAGACTCAACCTATCTTTCAGGCCTCTCTCTATGTCACTGCCCTTCCTGAACCAAAAAAACCCCAGCCAACTGGCCTTTTCTTGGTACTTTACATACTACCCTCCATCTCCTAACTGCATGCTTTCCTACTGGTTGTCCTTTATGTATGAAATGCACTCCTTCCTCATGTCAACCTCACAGAATCCCTCCTCCTTCAAGACACAACTCAAGTATCACCTGCCATAAGTCTTTCCTGATTTCCCGTCCTCAACTGCTAATGTCTTTGTTCCCACATTATTAAACTGCTTTGAATTTATTGATAATTATTTTTTTATTTCTTTTGCACATAGTTATGTGTGTACTTGTTGCATCCTATTAGAATGTACAATTCTTGAGAATAAGGTTTTTTCAATCTTTGAATTTGTATCCCTAGGGCAGGAGTGGAGATCCTGTGGTCTCAAGGCCACATGTAACCTTCTAGGTCCTTGGGTGCTGCCTTTTGATGGAGTCCAAGTTTTACAAAACAAACCCTTTTATTAAGTGAATTTGTTCTGTGAAGTTTGGATTCAGTCAAAGGGCCAAACCTGAGGACCTAGAGGGCCACATGTGGTCCCAAGGCCATCAGTTCCCCATCCGTGCCCTAGCGCCAACCTGAGGGGCTGGCTTATAGTACGAGCTTTATTGTTCAGTCATTTCAGTGGTGTCCAACTCTTTATGCCCCCATTTAGGATTTTCTTGGGAAAGATACTGGAGTGATTTGCCTTTTCCTTCTCTAGCTCATTTTACAGATGAGGAACTGAGGCAAACAAGATTAAGTGACTTGTCCAGTGTCATACAGCTAGTAAGATCTGATTTGAACTCAGAAAGATGTCTTCCTGACTCTAGGCATGGTACTCTTATCTATCCACTGCTTGAACTAGCTGTCCATAGTAAGAGCTTAATAAAGTCTCATTGATTGATTAATAAATGTGTATTGAATATAACTGAATTTCTATTCTGGACTAATGATGGTACAGAGGAAAATTTGGAGGGGTAGGGAAGGGAATAAACATTTATATAGTCGCACCTATTTGCCAGGCACTTTACAAATGTTATTTTATTTGACAAGCACAACAACACTACAAGATAGGTATGTTGTTTAAGGTTGAGGTAACTGAGGCAAACAAAGGTTAAGTGACTAGTCCAGGGTCACATAGCTGTTGAATGTCTAAAACTAGATTTGAACTCAGGTCTTCCTAACTCCAGCCCCAGACTGTGCCACCTAGCTGCCCCTAGCAGTTGGAGGACCTGGGTTTAAACCCTAGCTCATTATTTGCATAATCTTGGGGAAGTTGCTTCTTGTTAGTAACCTCTCTAGGTTTCAGTTTCCCCCTCTGTTTAATGAGGAGGCTGAGCTAGTAGACCTCTAAGGTCCCTTCTGTGATGTACTTAATAAAATGTGATGAAAATCAACTTCTAAATCAACAGAATTTTCTTACTATTTGGAATTGTTTGTTAACCTCTCTTTCAATGTTGCACTCAAACTGAGCTTTTATCTTTGCATAAGTATAAAAACCAAGCTTTACCCAACAGTTACCTAATCTTCCACATTTAAAAAACTTCATGAGGCCAGTAGTCTTTCCATTGCCTCAGATTACTACTACTGTTTTATGTTCATGTTCAGTATTAATGAAAAACAATCATTGTCTGGGAGCCACCCTCTTGTCAATGAACCTTTTTGTCCTTCCCTTGCTAAAAGAGGACTTGGACAACAAGGTGGGTTAACTAGAACATGTCCTGTTGACAGGAGGAGTTTTTTTCACACTCTCACCACCATGCTGTCTTAATGGATTAAAAAAAGTCCAAAGCATCTTTATTTCCAAGAATTAGCTTTTCATCCTCATAGCAAATGAAAACAGGGCAGGATAAGAGCATCCTACAGCTTTAGATAGCCTATTTATAAATTTCATAATATCCACTCAACAGTATTACCATAACATGAATGTGCGCAGCTCATTTCTGAGTAAACAGACAATTGAATTAAGATGGGCCAATAAATTAAGATAATGATGGTAATGAAAATATCTAAAAACTTTAATGCTGAAAGACTGAAGAGATGACACAGAAAAATAGTAACAGGCTTCAAGAATGCTTTAAGCCTTACAATTGCAGAAATATGTTTGTATTCATGAGATGATGGCCATTAATTGAAAAATTACTACCTGATAATTTGATAGTAGGCAAAAAAAAAGCTGAGTCAATTTTCAAGATGAATTTGGTCAATCCTTAGAGAGAAAAGTAACTCAGATATTATTCCATTATATGGTGAAAAAATCTCTAAACTCTTCTCATAAATAAGGAATATTATATTCCATGAATCAGTCTCTTCCTCACTGGCTTCTTTAAACTAGTTGGCAGTAGAAAGGTGTTTTTGGTTTAGACTTAAAAGCTAGGGTCATTTTAGCACAGACTGTTTGATGAGGGTACTACCCTCCATGGATCATAAATATATCTCATACTAATTCTCAACAGTAGGCATTAAAAAATACATCTAGAGTGCCAGGCACTGAAGATGTTGTAAGGGCCTTGTATAAGCCTTGTTTTCAAAGCAAAAGGTAAATTTATCCTATGTTTTATCTCCCTTATGAAGCCAATAGAATCTTCATTTTTATGAGAGAGGGTGAGGAAGAGGTAGAGGGGATGGATAATGAGAGGGAGAGAGGTGATGGCTAACAAGTTGTTCCTGGATTTGGAAATCTGCACTAATATATAAAGGAATATACAGAGCTGAAACAATCAAGAATTATTGTGTCCTAGACATGAACAGAAAACTGTTCCCCTGACCCTGCCACACACCTTGACTTGCTTGAAAATTGTACCTCTTCCAATCAAAGGCTTTGCACATTTCCTGCAAAATATGACTTGACTTATCATAAAATAGAATACTAAGTACTATGGATAGTGGAAATTTCCAGCATTAAATATATGAGAATATCTTTTGACCCAGTGATATCACTGCTAGGATTATACACTAAAGAGACCAAAGAAAGGGGAAAAGGTCCAAATTTGAGCAAAATATTGAAAGTAGTTCTTTTTGTAACGTCAAAGCACTGGAAACTAAGGAAGAGTTCGTCATTTGGGAAATGGGAGCAAAGTAATGGTATACAAATGTAACAATATTATAATGCCATATAAAATAATGGTAATGAGGTAGCACTGGATCATGAGTCAGGAAGATCTGAGTTCAAATCTTACCTCAGACTGTGTGTGGCCCTAGGTAAATCACTCAACCTCTATCTGACTTAGTTTTTTATGTATAAAATGAAGATGATAACACCTACCTCACAGGGTTGTTATTAAGATCAAATGAGATAATACTTGTAAAGCACCTTACAATCCTTAAAGCACTATACAAATGCGAGATATTATTTCTGCTATTCTTATATTTGGGTAGTTTAAAAACAACCACAGACTGCTTTCAGAGAAACTTGAGAAAACTTGCATACACTGAGGCAAAATGATGTGAGCTGAACCAGAATGATGTATATAATAATACAAACATTATAAAGACAAACAGCTTTAGAAACTTAAGAATTCTGATCTATGCAGTAAAAACACAGGATTCCAAAAGACCAATGATGGAAGAAAGAGCCACTCATCTGCTGACAGAGAGGTGATGGATTCAAGCTGCAGAATGAGATACAGTTTTTGGAAATGGCAATGTCTCAATGTTTGGTTGGTAACTTGTTTTTTTAACATGCATATTTGTTACAAGGGTTTTGTTTTTCTTTCCTTCTTGAGGTGGGAGGTAGAGAAAATAAATGCATTTTAATTTTTTAAAAATGTTAATGTACACTTATAAAATCTAAAACAAAAAGTAACCAAGTCCCTGCCAACGGTTCTCCTCCAACAGCTCCAGTGGGAGTACTCTAGGTGGCTGCCTACCTTACGTACCTCAGCTATGGCAGTATGCTTTAAATAATCAATTCCAACTTTAAAATAGAAAAGAATCCCATGGAGTTAGACAAGCCTGTATTTATGGTATAGTGAATAAGTCTAAATGACAGCTTACTACCTGGCTAACTAGCCTTCTTCACCTCCACCATTATCTGGCAATCACCTGATCTTAAGTGGTATGATGAGGAACAGTAAAGAACAATGGGGGGAAAATGGGTATTTTTGTTTTTTAGTTTGAAATTATAGATTACAAATATGTCCAGTTACATGACAGAGGCTGTGACCAGTTGCATTCTTTGCTTTATTCCAGGGAGGAAAGGGTTCGTTTATGATGAAAGAAATTCTGCTTTCCATTGAAGTACACAGAAAACACTGTAAAAACAAAATGAAACAAAAATACCAACTCTACCTGAATATTTTGCATCTGCTGTTTGTTTAAGCTTGTTTATTTTTCTTAGCCAAGCTAAAAATGTTTTTCCTCCCCTGCTATTTTTTAAATGACGTTTAGATTAAAATAAAAATAAATGGCATGTTTAAAAAAAAGTTATGCTAGTCAGGGCTGGAACAGAGTACAGAAAATGAACTAAGGAAGTCCATTTCAAGACCTGTTTTCTAGTTTTCCTATTTTGCTTGCTCTAAATAGAAGTGGAAAAACAAATTGAAATAGAAAAGTATGTCTGTGTACTTCACAAATGTGTAATGATCTATAAAAACCTGTTCCCCATATTGACTGACTAATGAGCTTATGAATAAAGGAAAATACACAAATTACACAATTAACATGTAAACATACCTTAACTGTTCTCTCATTTCCCCATGTGTAGTTATTCTAAGACAAACTGTAACATTCTTAACTCTACAAAATCCTAAAAATCACAGTTAGAATTAGAGTTGTAAGGGAGCTAAGAGGTCATCTAGTCTACTTCCTACCTAAATTCCAAATCCATTTGACAATGCCTCCAGCACGTGATTATTCAGGTTCTGCTTAATGCTATCTAATGCCATGAAACTCCCCATCCCACTAAGCAGTCCATCGTACTTGTAAATGGCTCTAAAGCTCTACCTTATGTTGTGATGAAATCTGTGTCCCTAACTCCACCAAGTGTTCATAGTTCTATCCTTCTGGATCAATCAAAATAAGTCTAAATCCTCTTCCATATGACAACTCTTCAAATATTTGAAGACAACAACCATTTACCCCCTCCCTCAAGTTTTCTTTTCTTTAGGCTAAACATTTCCAATTCTTTCAACTTTTTGAACCTATATTGCAGAATCTTATATTGATAACTATAAAATTTCAATTCCTTCCTCTAAAATCCTTCTCATTAGTCCTCACTATGGCCTGGAAGTGATACTAGAGTAGGATCACTATACTAGGAAAACAATTTCTGGAAAGTGCCACCAATCTGAAAAAGCTTCTGCTTTGAGCCTAACAACTGACTATAATTGGTCAACCTAAGTACAATGTGATTTTTTTTGCTTTAGCAACCCGAGAAGACTAAGCCCAACAACATGGGGAGATTGCAGTGTTTTTCAGTGGAAGAAGTATTCAAATCGATAAAGTGAATCTTTGAAAAATAGAAATAAGCAATTTTAGTGTATCAAAATTGGCTCATTTTTTCAGACTGTTGAGATCTTTCTATAACCATACTCTGTTATCATTAAACTATTAGCTAACTTCTTTCAGATTTGTGTCATCTACCATTTGAAAAACATGCTACCAATTCCTTAATTCAATTGTTGATACACATTTTGAAAAGAACCGGGAAAAAGACAAAATCATGAAGCACTGAACTTGAAACTTTGATCCAAGTAGACCTTGAACCAATACTTTTTGGATCAATCAAGTTTAATTGCTTTAATTGTTTAAAATTCTGAAACCAAGGATTTGTAAGAATCAAATGGGATAATAACCACTACTCTCAGTTTTGTCCATAAAGGTATACTTATTTAATATTTTTCCCCAATTATATATAAAAACAATTTTAACATTTTTTTCTTTTTCAAATTTTGAATTCCAAATTCTCTCCTTGCCACCCTCCCCTCACTGAAAAGGCAAACAATTTGAAATGTTATACATATATATTCATGCAAAACACATTTCCACGTAAGTCATTCTGTGAAAAAAAACACAGACCCCCCCCCCCCAAATAACCCCAAGAAAAAGAAACAAATTAAAGGTATCTTTGATCTGCATTCAGGTTGTACCAGTTCTTTCCCTGGAGATAGACAGTACCTTTCATTATAAATCCTACAGAATTGTCTTGGACCATTGTATTGCTGAGAATAGCTAGGTTATTCATAGCTGATTATCATACAATATTGCTGTTACTGTGTACAGTGTTCTCCTGGTTCTATTCATTCCACTTTGCATCAGTTCAAAGACTTTCCATGGTTTTGGTTTTTTTTTTCTGACAGCATCCTTCTCATTGTTTCTTAAAGCACAATAGTATTCCATCACAATCATATACAACAACTTGTTCAGCTATTCTCCCATTGATGGACATCCCCTCAATTTCTAATTCTTTGACACCACTAAAAGAGCTGCTATAAATATTTTTGTACACATAGGTCCTTTTCCTTTCTATTTTTTATCTCTTTGGGTTGCAGACGTAGTAGTGGAATTACTTGGTCAAAGGGTATGCATAGCTTTATAGCCCTTTGGGCATAGTTTTAAATTGCTCTCCAGAATGGTTGAAACAGTATACAATTTCACCAATAATATATTAGTTTTAATTTTCCCACATCCCCTACAACATTTTTTCTCTTCTGTCATATTAGCCAGTCTCACAAGTGTGAGGTAGTAGCTGAGAGTTCTTTTAATTTTCATTTCTCTTCTTGAGGTTTTTTTTCAATTTCTTTTAATCTATGTTTTCTTTCACAACATGACTATTATGGGTATGTTTTGTATGATTACGCATTGCTTGCCTTTGCAATGAGGGGGGTTGGGGAGGGAGGAAGGGAGAGAATTTGGAACTTAAAGTTTTAAAAACAAATGTTAAAAAATGTTGTTTACATGTAGCTGGGAAAAAATTAAATACCAAATTAAAAAAAATTAAATGCTATAAAAATTTGCATTTATCTCATCAAGAGTGATTTAGAGAATTTTTAAATGACTTTATATAGCTTTGACTATTTTGTCTCAGAACTGCCTGTTCATGTCCTTTGATCATTTATCAAATGAGGAATGGTCCCTATTTTTATAAATTTGACTCAATTTTCTATGTTTGAAAAATGAAGTCTTCATCAGAGCAAATCACTGTAATTTTTTTTCACAGTAAAGATCACCAACTATGTATTTCCCTCCATTCTAATTCCCTGTTTTTCCTTCTCTCTCCTTTTACCCTATCTATCCTCAAGTATTTTGCTTCTGACTTTTACCTCCCCCAAACAGCCTTCCCTTCTATCAGCTCCCCCCAACCCCATCCTTTATTCCCTTCCCTTCCTACTTTCCTGTATGGTAAGATAGATTTCTACACTCAACTTGAGTTTGTACATTATTCCCTCTTTGAACCAATTCCCCTCCCTGCTTCCCCCATTTCCCTCTCCACTGTAAAATCTCTTTCAGGCCTTTTTTATGTCAGATAATTTATTCCATTCTACCTATCCCTTTCTCCTTCTCCCAGTGCATTCTTCTTTCTCATCCCTTAGTTTTATTTTATTAGATAATCATACCATTACATTCAGCTCACATTTCTGCTTTCTGTTTATGTATATTCCTTCAAACTATCCTAATAATGAGAAAGATTTTAAGAGCTGTAAATGTCATTTTCCTATGTAGGAATATAAACAGTTTAATCTTATGATTTCTTATGATTTTCTCTTATGATTTCTCTTTCTTGTTTACCTTTTCATGCTTCTTTTGCATCTTGTATTTGGAAGTCAAATTTTCTATTCAGCTCTGTTTTTTTCATCAGGAAAGTCCTCATTTTATTGAATGTCCATTTCTTCCCCTGAAGAGGTATACTCAGCTTGGCTGGATAGGTGATTTGTGGTCAGAATTCTAGCTCTTTTGCTTTCTAGAATATCATATTCCAAGCCCTATGATCTTTTATGCCCATAAAGGTCATGTCAAATGCCTTGCAGAAATTCACTATATTCATGGTATTTCCCTCATTTACTAGGTTGGTTACCTGATCAAAAAAGTAAGTGAACCTAGTGTTAGTATGACAAGACTTATTCTTAATGAACTCATGCTGGTTCTTTGTGATTGCCTTTTCCCTTTCTAATTCCTCATAAACCATCACTCTGATGATCTGTTCTAGAATTTACCAGGAATCAAAGTCAAATTTGCTAGTCTATAGTTTGAAGTATTCACTTTCTTCCCCTTTTTAAAAAATCAAGGCAATATTTGCTTGTCTTCTGTTGTTTTGCATTTCTCTCTTTCCAAGATTTCTTGAAGATCACTGCAATCTGATTTGCAAGTTATTTCAGTATCCTGCGGTGCTGTTCATCAGAACCTGGTTACATGAACTCATTGAGGACAACTTGGGGCTCTCATGCTGTTTCCTTCCTTGTTTTGGGTTTCAATTCCTTGTTCACCATTTTTGTTTCGTCCTTCCCAAATAAAAGCTGTGGAGTAGTTCTCTAATCTGTTATCATTCCATTCACATGATTCAGGCACACCAAGCAGGCCTTGATCTTTCTAAATATTTGTTGTCATTCCTGTTGCTTTTAATGTCTCTTTTAAAAATTCCTTTTTGTTATTCTTAACATTTATCACAAACTTCAGCTCATTCTAAAACTTTAGATGCTCTTCTTACAAAATCTACTTCACAGGACAGTGGGGAGGATCCAGTAAAAGAAAGTATATAAGGGACTTTTCAAACCTTAATGCAGGCTAGAAGTGCCAACTGTATTCTTCCTCAGACAACTGGGTGATGAATGTATAGAATGTTATGAGCATAAGAGTCAGAAAAGGTTTCCTTAGTTCAAATTCACTTCAGACATGCTTATTAGCTATGTGTCCCTGGGCAAATCACTTCATCTTTTGGAGCCTCAGTTTCCTTATCTGCCAAATGAGGATAATAATAGCATTGTAATGATCAAATGAGATTATATATGTGTGTATATCTATATATAATATATACATACATACATACATACATAGATACACACACAGAGACAGACACGTAGATAGATAGATAGACAGATAGATAGATAGATACATAGATAGATAGATACATAGATGTATAGATACATAGATACATAGATACATAGATAGATACACAGATAGACAGATACACAGATAGACAGATATAGATACATTAGGAGAAGCAAAGTGGCACAGTAGACAGAGCACTGGGTCTAGAGTTAGGAAGACCTGACAGAGGTCTCAGACCAATACTAGTTGTACAAACCTAGACAAATCACTTACACTCAGTTTCCTCAGCTGTAAAATGAGAATAATAAAAGCACCTACCTCCTAGGGTTGTTGTGAGGATTAAATGAGATATTTGTAAAGAATTTAGAACAGTGTCTAGTATACAGTATGTGCTATTAAATGTTAGCTACTATTATCACATGTTGACCATTTTAATTATTAGTTATTATTTTAATCTGCTTTCACTTCCTTCTTTTAAAAATATGAGATGTTGATGAGGTTCTTGCTTAGCCATATCAGTGCCCCTTTTTCTCACTGTTGTTCAATTGTCACAAACTTAGCATAGTGCCAGGTACACAGTAAGGCCTTAGTAAGTGCTATATCTCTAATGCTATATCTCTCTATCTAGTACCCCACCTGAATTTCATCCTGCCAACCTTTCTTGAGCTAATTTCCCTTTTCTAGTCTTAGGCCATGGGATCCCACAAATCCAACTTTTGAATTCTTTGAAAGTTAAATTCTCTTAAAGGCAGGGTATAAATCACACTATTGCCAAGGACTCCTCCTTATTTGTTCCTATCCATAAGCTCTAAGACAATACGGTGGTAGTTTTCAAAGGCTTTTGACATTTCCCAGTTTTTCCTTAATGATCACAATTCAAATCAAAATAATAATTCTCTTGCTATCTCTTCCCCTTTCTGAAAGATGAAATTATCAGGAAGGCCAAGTCAAGAATTTACCAGTTACCTTGCTTTGCAGCAGAGCAAGATGTCCACCAGATGTCTCGGTGGCTGAAGTCCCATGTTCTATCTATGTACTACCTCAGTGCCAGCTTTGCATTCTCTATCAGGAACTCATCCAATTCTCCCAGCTGGTCTGGAGGCCTGTAGCATACTCCCACCTCCATATCTCCCTTCTTTGATCCTCACCCACATGTGCTATCCTCCCTCAGATTCATCTTTGTAGATACACTCTTTATGGATAATGCTACCCCACCCACCTGTCTGCTTAATAACCTATTTCTCCTGTCTTTAGCTGTTTTACTCCAGTCATGAGTTGTATTCAACTAAGCCTCAATTATACCTATGAAGCAATTTCTATTTCCCTACTTTTAAGATGACTCATGCACTGTTCAGAGGCATAACAATATCTCAGTTGATGGGTACAGGTTCTGCTCCCTTTCTCTGTCACTATCCTATGTTGATATTGAAGTACCCCTACTCTTCTTTCGATGTCATACTAGCTGTCAATTAAATCAGAAGGGTCAAACACATGGCCTGTGGGATGCATGTGGCCCCAAAGAGATTAAAATGTAGGTGCTATCTGATCTTAATGTATCTTAATCTTAAATCTTAAAATAATCTTAAAATCTTAAAAATAATCTTAATATATCAATTTAAAAATGAAATGTATGAATATGTGTGGTTTTCCAAGTCAATGTGTGGCCCTTGGGGATCCTTATGTTGACACCATGGATCTAGATTCTGTGGATTAGTAGCTCTGTTTCTGTATCTTTATACTTTTCCTCTTTTTAGTTTAAAACTCTCTAGGGTCAGCAGGTTTTCTGCCCTTATCAGATGTATCAGATCTATCCCTGACCCATTATTTCTGTATCTTATGCCATGGGACAGAAAATCATATCTTATCCCTTACACTAATTTTTTGTCCAGATCTTTATTCTCCATATGATACAAGATCCTGGATTATACTAACTTTTTCTTGCTTTGAATATTTTTTGACCTGCCAGAAACTGACAGTGTGACTTTTGGTAAGTTAATTAGCTTCTTGATTTACTTATGTGAAAAATGAAGATGCCTCACTAGGTTATCTCTAAGTTTCCTTAGGTTATCTATCTAAGTGGGACATCAGAAAAGGTTTAGACATTTTTCTGTTATAACCCATTGGCTGAGATGGGATTTGTTCTATACTCCTCTACTAAGTGAAAGAGATGAGACAATGAAATGCTGAATGACTTAGGCAATGCTACAGAGCAAGTAAATTATTAAGAAAAATATACAATTCTCTTCTGTTGGTAGGGTACATGGGTATGTTAATTAGTAAATGCAATGGATAACAGAAAGTCCAACAGATTTCGGGGTTAAGAGGATCATCACTGAGTTTAAGATGACACATTTTCTTATCTCTCCAAAGGGAAACCATCCTATTTCTTAGACCTTAGAAAGTTTCACATCTCAACCTAGAAGATCCCCTCCTTGATTTTTCTTTTCTTTAGATTGAAACAAATGTTCCCAAAGAGTAGAACATTCATTTTCCATCAGAAACTGCCTAAATGGTGACCCCAGGAATTGCAGATTTCATTCTAAACAATCATATGTCTCCGTAATCTCATGGAAGTCCATTAAGAATTAAAGAAGCAATGCCTTTTCCAAAACTTTAATCAGCTCTGCTTGTCCAAAGTGGTGAACTAAGGCCCAGACTGAAATTAAGGTGCATTTTGCACTCTTTTCATAATGTACCAGATTACATCAAAATAGTAAACTTCTTCAACAGATGATCATGGAACAAACATAGGGAGACGGGCCAGTATAAAATTCTGGGCAGCTGATTCAAAACAGAGACCTTACTTATTTGTTCAGTCTAAGAGTTCAAATTTTGTCTATTTTCTAAGTACACAGGGACTCATTACACAGCCCGTAAAAGTTTTATCTTAAATATCTACATTCTTCCTTTTGTTGATTCTCAAAACCAGGCTGTTAATTTTCAGAATATAAATTCATTGGTTTGTCTTTGAAAATAGACTGTACGCTGCCAACTTGATCTAAGCCAACCTTAGAAATAACAGTTTGCTCAAATGTCGATGACCAAAAGAATATGCCCTGGCGTGGCTGAATTGCATCCAGGTAGCGTTGTTGCAGTGAGTAGGTGGAAAGCCTCAACACTGCTGAAATGATGGTGATCCAGAGATCCTTTGAGTTCACTGAACTACTGGAAACCAGGGGCTGGAATGCAGCTAGCACCGCCTCCTGGCAATCTCAAGTCATTCCACAGGGGTCATCATGCTTCTCAGATAGAGTCATCTGTGCCTGGGGCAGGTCAATGGGAATCAACTCACTTTATCGCAGTGGCAACTGCCTGCAACATGAGAAAGGCATGTATGTGCCTGGAATACACAAAACTGATGGAGGGGGTGGGGCAGGTGAGAATTATGGGAGATTAGAAATACATGGGGACAGAGAGTATTTACAAAACAAGTACTAATCAAACAGTCATGTCTTGGTAATGCCACACTTGTTTTTTCTCTCTTCATACTAGGTTTTCAGTTTATCCTTAAAAATCCTGCCAATTAATATCATGTTATTTGTAGCTTTACTGCTCTGAACTTGGAAGGAGGGACAGAGTGAGGAGAATGGAAATTACTTTCTCAGAAAACCCTCATTGTAAAATCATCTGCAGACTGTTAAGTAATTTGCATAATGGTTGGAATCAGGTCTGGGAACTGTGTGTCTCTCCTTTGTTTCTCACGTTGGGAGTGAGGACAGGTTAGGAGCCTGCCCTCCAGTCTTTCTCCCCTCTCTGAACCATCTCCCCACATCTACCAAAGTGATATTCCTAAAGTACAGCTCTGACCATATCACTCCATAGCTACCTGGAGAAAACACAAGCCCCCGTTTGCCATTTCAAGCCCTGAGCCTACCTTTCCAGGTTTACCGTGTGTTATTGTCCTTCACATATTCCACATTTCAAACAAATCATTCTACCTGATGTTTTCCATACATGACCTTCTATTGCTTAGATCGGGGCCTTTGTGTAAGTTGTAGACTTCAATTCCATGCACACCTTCCTAACTTGCAACTAGGGGAATGCCTCACTTCCTTTAAGGTTCAGTTCAAGTGCTGTCTCCTTCAAGAGGCCAAGTGGCTTGTGCCCTCTTCTATTTCCTCCAAATTATTTTATATCTCCTTTTTATGTATTTTGTAATTACTTACTTGTTTCAAAATTTACTTAGTTCATTTTTTTCTAATGAAATGTGATCACTTTGCAGGCAGGGACCACTTAATTTTTGTCTGTATCTCCTCAACACTGAGTTCAATGCTTAGCACGTAGGAAGCCCTTAATAAATGCTTATTGAATGAACGAATCACTGAATGAATGAAAGGGTTCAGGGGCAGGTAGAGTAGGGGGAGAATAACACACATTTCAACTGGCACGAGTCAGGATACAGCAAAAAAAATTGAAAAATAATTTTCATGTAGAAGAACAGGGCAATGTAATCACTTGTATTTCACTGGGGGGAAATGAGGAAATATAGAACTAAAATAAACTAGGTCAATGATTCAAATTAGAAGATAAAAGGAGGGAGATCTGAAAAGCCAACACAGCAGAGGAATTTTCAAGAGAAATTCTGCTGCTGAAAAAAATCTGTTGATGAACCATGAAATGGAGCTGACTTAAGATGTAGCTGAGCCATTCTTTTGGCATGGAGTGTTTATTACTGAGACGCAGCTAAGTAATGCTTTGGCAGTCACTGGCAAGAGTTCTCCATACAAATAGCAAAATGTTCCCAAGATCTTGTAACTTTTTGGGTCTCCGTCTCTTCATTTGTAAAATAAAGGTGTTGAACTAGATGATCTCTATTGGTTTCTTACAGTTTTAACATCCTATTATTATGTGTTTATGAGTCCATGACCAAGATACAGGGAATAAGAGAAAAAAGAGAGAAAAATGAATAAAAAGAAAGGGGCACACTCAATGCTTAACTTGGGCAGTAAATGATATTTGTACATGAAACTTTTCAATTCTTCACTATTTATACCTATACTCCACCTTACACCCCTCTGACAATTTTGTGTATTCCCGACAAACACACACATAACCCAAGTCTCTCTAACACTGCTAGCCTTGGCAACTCCAACAGCAGTGGTGCTCACTGACCTGCCCCTGGCACAGACCTCTTTATTATGAAAAGCATGATGACCCTGTGACTTGGTTAATATTGCTAGGAGGCTGTGCCAGAAATATCAGATACTGTCTGAATGATACTGATGCCTGAAAATCCTTGTCCCAAGGGTGGGGACAAATTCTAACCCCAGAAATCCCTCCCTGCAGAGCAGAGGAATTCAGACTATAAATATTTAATCCTTTACCTATTCTTATGTTCATCATCACAAGCATTTCTCTCCTTCCATAAAATGAGTCACCTTGAAGAAACAAAAAATAAATAAAAAAACCAGGAGCTCTGAATCAAAAATATTTAAAAGTACCATGCATGATGACACTGGATCAAAAGTATTTCAAAGTACCATGCATGATGAGACAGTCAACCAACACTCACTATGTCCCCAAAGAAGCCTGGGGCAAGGTTCTTGTTCATGATATTACTATAGATTGTACAGTGACTCTCTCTTTCAAACTCAGTTCTGTTTAGAGGCAGCTAGGGTAGCTCAGTGAATAGAGTGCTGGGTCTAGAGTCAAGAAGACCTGAGTTCAAATTTAGCCCCAGACTCTTGTTTGCTGTATGATTCGGAGCAAGTTATTTAACTTGTTTGCCTCAGTTTCCTCAACTACACAATGGGGATAATAATAGCGCTTACCTATCAGGGTTGTTATGAGGATTAAATGAGATGATATTTACAAAATTGTTTAACACATATTAGGCACTTAATAAATGCTTTCCCCCCCTTCCTTCCTTTCTTCTTTTTGTTCCTTCAAAGCTCATTTCTTTCATGAAGTCTTTCACAGCTCAAAAAAATGAATTTGCTGTCTGAACCACCAACTTAGAACTTCTTGCATATTGGCATCTCTTAGTTATATTTTAGATGGAATTTTTATCTCTCCAAGTAATGTGTGATAGATGGAAAGGTTTATGCCTTAAATTTCTGTTTCTCTTACAATGTCTTCACTGTGGCTTATGTGTAATAGATACTTAGCAATTATCTATTGATTGAAAACATTTAAATTATGGTAGATTAAATTGATCCTCCAAATACCCTTTTCATTTTAGTTAAACTATGGTGGGGAGGAGGGAGGGAAAGTACACAATTTTGTGTAGGCCATGGTAGTAAAATGTGAGGAGGGTCTGTGAAAGTTGCAGGTTCAATAGAATAATATGATGAGGTAGATTCCTCCTTTTAGGTTATCTTTATTAATTAAACTCACTAACTAGAGATATTCTGTCCCTGTTTGAATCCCTTTCCTATCCCTTCCAAGTTTCTCTTTGCAAATTTTAGTCTTAACCCCATCTGATGGAAGTCATAGAACCATATGATCAAAGAATTTCAGACTTGAAAGGGGTCCTCAGCAGCCACCTATAACAACCCTCATCTAAAAGGAATCCTTACTAAAATATGTCAGATATGTCTGAAGCTCTCCAGGGGGATCAGTGGACCCTCAGAGTCTAGAGATGTAAATCCCAGGTCCATGTAAGGGGGATGAAGGGCTGCTCTAATGTTGTGCCTGGCCCCATTAAAAGGAGGATCAAACTGATTACCTTTCCCTTGTTGTACATACCTCCCACTCACCTGCAAGTATACTGCTAAACCAAGTGACTTTCCCTTTGGAATCTTTCAATAAACATGCAAAAAAAGCTCTAGTACTTTCTGTCTTGATTGGTTGGGATACCTAATTATTTCACAGCATCCCAGAACTCATTACCTCCTAAGGCAGCTAATCCTACTTTTGGATAACTCTACTTGTTAGAAGTTCTCCTTACCTCAATTCAAAGAAAACCTCCTGTAACTTTCACCTACTGCCTCTGATTCTGCCCTCTAGATCCTATTATGTTACCATCTTCTACATTCCACATTTGTTACTTCATCACTCTCTATTGGTTTATAACACCGAAATTATAAAAAAAAAATAGAATCTTGAAAATCCATGGGGAGGTTTTGGGATGGTTTAAAAGTGAAAAAGTGATTCATTCGATCTAAGAAACAGGCATTGATTAGTTACTATAAAGTGTCAGGTACTACAGGAATACAAATGCCAAAATGTTGTAGTCCCTGCCAACAAGAAATTTATATTCTACTGGGGAAAACAGAATGTACATGTAAGTATATACAATATACATGCAAAATAAAGACAAGATAATCTTTGGAGGAGTGGGGGAGTAGTGGCAAGGAGGTGGGGTGCTTGAGCTAATCTTAGAAGGAAGTCACAGATTCTAAGTGGCAGAGATAAGGAGGGAGACTTCTAAATCACCTCATAGTATTAGCAGGTCATGGCTGAGCCCTGGGTTCATGGCTGTTTGTGATGGGTAGTTCTAGCAAGTTTTAATCTAGGCATTTAATGATTTAGAATTTACCTAAATTCACACTGTAAATCTGTATTAGAGCTGGGAACCAAATTAAGCCTCTGACATTACAGCCCTAGGCCATGATACCTCCACAGAAGATTTAGAAGCTACTCAACATTTCTAGTGACTGGGGTTATAGAGTTTGTACTAGTTTGCATAAGTGTAAGTTGGTTGGGTTGAAAAGTGGCACCAGGGAAGGAATTTGGTTGAATTCTCCTGGGATCCTCAAACATCTGACAGGTCATTTAATAGGTAAGTTCCCAGAACTAAAAAGTCCAGAATTGCTGTTTAGAGATGCACATAGTCCCAAATTATAACCAAAGGTGGAAATATGAAGAGGCAGAAGTTCTGCAATATAGTACCAGGGCTTATCTGCTCCTCCAATATACCATCCCTATACTGCAGTACAAATGGTGTTATAAGTATAGATGTATTGTTCCCAGAGTAAAGAATTTCCATTCCCACTACTGATTACAGCACAATCTGAAGGAACAATTTACCTGCCCATGATCCTGAGAAAGCTGAGCTTCAAGATTCCCAGACACTGTGCCAAAGAGAGCGACACTGAATACTTGTTTTAAAACGGGAGGTTGAGAATCTCACAAGCAAGTTTTTAGAATTTTCTCCAAACAGCTGTAGTTCACCTTCGAGGAGCCCCAGCCTGACTTTGGGCCTTGTGGATGTTGCAATACCAAGTTTGAAGTCTCTATAGCCGGGTGCCAAGAATGGGCCCCATGGGGCAAAGAGAGAACAGTTGCTCTCCTTCCTAATCAGAGTAGAAAACAAAACTCCTCCCCCCCTTTTGTTGTGAAATTGCCACTGTGTCTTTGAGCAGTGATTAAAACCCCAGCCATGTCCAATTTAAAGGGCAGGTTCCCAGGCATGGAGGGGAAGAAAACTGGGGTGGAGGGGAGGGAAGTAAACTGTAGCAAGTTTATGGAGGATTTGGGGATAGCAAAAGGCATGAGAGAACGCAATGAAAAGAAATGGAAAAACATGAACCCGCAACTTAAAAAATAATAAATCAATGTGCAATGCTCTCCTTTCTCTCTGTGCCCATGATGTCCATTGACTCTTTATACTCACTGTCTGCTGTGGCATTAAAGTGTAGCTTTCCTAAAGCAATCTAGATATGGGCTCTTTTCACTTGCTCATCTTTCCTTGATACAAAACAGTCTGTAGTGGAAAGTGGTAACAGCCTAAGTCTATGTATTCATATCCATTCCTGGGCCATCTCTAGTCATCTTGATCTATATATCTGGCCACTGGAGCCAGATGGTTCTGGAGGAGAAAGTGAGGCTACAGCTCTCCCTCACTTTTACAATTCACTTGCATGTCATGACATCACCTCCCTGACGTCATGGTCCTCTCAAAGAACAAAAGACAAACCACAAAAACAATCCATTCATCAAGAATTGATAGAATTCCATTTCTAGTGCTGGAGAAGCTTTGGGGAGCTGGGGGAAAAATGGAAGATACTTCCAACCTTGTTGGGAATAGGAGACTGCAAATGGGAAACAATGGTGCCAGATTTTATATATATTTTGTCTAGAGTCCAGAGGTTCCCAAATTTATTTGGCCTACTACCCCCTTTAAAAAAAAACTTAGCACCCCCCTGGAAATTTCCTTTCTTTAATCTTTTAATTTTTTTAATTTGCATCATTTAAAAAAATATAATTTTTGGAAAAAATGATGCATCTTAAATTTAATATTTTATTGCAAATTTGTGGATTTTTTCCTGCATTGAAATTTTGATGATGCAATTGTGTCATGCAACCTTATATATTGTAAACAAGTCATTACACGAACATATTCCTACTGATGCATGCTGGACTTCCCAACAATGTGCGACACACTCACCTGCCAACACTTGCCTATTAAGACCTGTCAGAAGACTTGGCCACTGATTGGTTATAACTTACATTTTGTATGTTTATTCGGAAAATAATGTAATCGCTATGACTTTAACTCTGTTATACAACAGATGAAACATGCATGAATGGTTTTTCAAAATTTTCTTTTCTTCTTTCTTTATGCTTCCACCACTTCCTTATTTTTATCTAATGATCCCCAACTGCATCCGAAGCTTCTCTTGCCCCTGGATTGTTCTAGCACCTCCCAGGGGGCAGTATTGCCCACTTTGGGAACTTATGGTTATACCTGAATGTGTGCATGCTGGCTGTCTCTCCCAATACCATGCAAGTTCCTTGAGGGAAGGGATTGCTTTATTTTTGTCTTCATAATCCAAGGGCCTGCAGAGTATCTGCCATACAGTAGACAATAAAACTTATTGATTGACTGAGTGCTACCTTGTGATACAAGTGATAATGATACTGCCAGAATTCTGGGAGGATGAAGAACAGTGAGGGTTGAGGGAGTAGTCAAGGAAAGAGGAGAAGCTGGGCTGTGAAGGACAGACAGGATTTGGGTATCAGTCTATGTAATAGCACTGTTAAAACTGGAAGAAAAACTCTGGGTTAGCCATCTGCAGAAGATGGCCTGCCAGAGCTTATTTAAAGCCCTTTGTAAAAGGAACAAGATATACGAAGTATTTACACTGCCAGGATACACATTCTGAGCTCCTGTTACATACTGAGTAAAGATTCTTACTTGAGGAACACCCTCCAGTTCTGGTGTAGTGTGTGTATTTTCGATGACCTAAACAGTGTTTTACATGAATAACTCTTGTGACAGTAAGAGCTGTTTATAGCACTTGAGTTCTTCCCAGTTTATAGTTCTTTTCTCTTCCACCCTCTTATATTCTTCCCAGAATGTCTCAGGGTTTTAGGTAAGGACAAGATATTCCAGTGGAGAAGAAATGAAGGGCTGTCTACAGAAACTGACATGAATGAATGGAAGATGTAACCAAAATGATAACTGAGAATGAATGAAAAAAATTCCTGTAAGAATAATTTCAAAAACTCAAAAGATCAGAAGAAATTGGGAAAGTCACAAATGTTAAAGACAATAAGTAGGATTTATTTAGCTTTTCAAGGGGCACCAGTTCCTGTAGTAGAATGGATGTCATGATGATGGACAGAAGGCAGAACTATGATAAATGAAAATTATTTTCAGACTAGAAAGTATAGGAAGAAAATGTCTGAAAGCGAATTGATATTGACAATAAATAAAAATATTGCCTGATTTCAATTCTTTGCCAACTTGTAGAATAGATTATTGAAGGGATGATTTGTAAACTCTCAGAAAAGGAAGCAGTAATCAGACCTTGTAATCCAGGATAGGTCTCCAAGTCATGTAAGACTGGTAACTCAGATGAATGCCAGTGAATGAAACTCCTTGAATCAAGTAAAGACTTTCCTTTTTGCATCCCTAGGACCAAGCACAAGGCGTTGTGTGTAATAAGTGCTTAACAAATGTTGGCTGAATGGGATTTCGTTGAATGCCATATAATGCCATCAATATAGCAAAACACATGAGAGTCTCATTATTTTCTTGCCATGATGGAGAATATGGAGAGGTGGGAGCTAGATGATAATTTAGTCAGGTATATTTAGAGCTGATTAATGACCTGAACCAAAGTTGTCATTAAAGAATCAATGTCAATGTGAAAGGAGGCTGCAGAGTTCTATCCTTGTCATCATTCTATTTATCATTTTTATCAATGACTTAGATGATGACAAAGCAAGAAGGGGAATAAAAAACAAAAGAAAACCCATTGCTGAGGACAGGTATGAGGGGGGAAAGGAGGTGGTCCAATAATACAGCAAGAATGAAAGATAACAACAGATAGCCTACATGGTGTAATGGTACCATGGGAAAGAATACTTGGTCTGGAATAAAAAAGAGGACCTGGGTCCAAATTCTATCTTTGATTCTTATTCTCTGTATGACCCCAAGGAAGTCTCTTAACCACCCAGAACCTCAGTTTCCTCATTTGTAAAATTAGTGATTTGGACTGGATGTCTTCTAGACTTCCCTCAAACTCTGTTCCTACAGTCCTATGAGTAAGAGGAAGACTTCTAAAACATTACAAATACCTTTTACGGAGCTTTTGATGAAACCTAAATGAAAAAGGTTGGATGAAAATGTATGGAAGAGATGAGATTTGCTTTAGGAGAGGGAGTACCCACAGTAGCAAAACCATGGATCCACCAAAGTGTTAATTCTTTCTTCCCTTTTTTGTCTCTCCTTTTTCCTTCCAAATATATAAAGATGCTGAATCGAAATGCTTATCAAATGTTTTAATGACACAGGGATAGCATAAATGTATATGCATATATGTTTCATAAGATGAGAGTGAAACTGAGGCAATCTCTAACTCCCGAGACAAAATAGAGAACTCAGGGAGAAAAGTGACATGGCGAAACAATGGCCCATGGAAAAGTAAGTTGGTATAGCTAGAAATGTCTGTCCCTAAACAAAAATATCAGAAAATATCCTATTTGTACTGTGAATTGCTTTGTAGGTCCACTTTGGTGGTACTTGCATCCATGGAGAATGAAGAAGAAGGCAGCACACAGGATTTTTTTCCGTTTTATGACTAACCTCCAAGGTGTTGTCTACTTTTTTATGAAGATCAAAGTATCTTGAGCTAAGCTGAATTTTTTATCTTTAGTGAAAATGAGCCCTTGCTATGTAAGGTGAAAGGGATGTGGGCATAAGCATAGTATGAAATGTAAAAAAACCAAAACAAAACATTCCCACCTCACCTCTCTCTTTAAATCCTTAGCTTCCTTCAAGTCTCAACTGAACAGTTACTTCCTACCAGAAGCCTTTCCAGAGGCCACCCTTCCACCTTTTGTTAGGCCTCTCCCCCTTCTCAAATTACCTTGCACTTAATTTGTCTTTGGAAATGTTGTACCCCTCCTTCCATACACCACCTTCCTTGTCGACATCTTCAATAATTTCAACAGATGCACTGGTAACTCATCTCACACCCTAGCCTCACAGTCTCTCAACATCTCCAACTCTAATTGCTCCTCACTTCAACCTGATCTACATCTATCCCCTACCAAAAAGTCAAGCTGCCACACCACTGTGGTCACTCCTTGGATCTTGTCCTTATTCTATGCCCTGTCCTTACACCACTTCCAAGATGGTGAACTACAAAACTTTTTAACAAGTTCCTGTCCTTCCATCTCTCTCTCTCTCTCTCTCTCTCTCTGTCTCTCTGTGTCTCTCTGTGTCTCTCTGTCTCTGTCTCTCTTTCATTGACCCCATTCTTTTTATTATGACCTACAACCCCTCAATTGTTCCTTGTTCTCCCATACATCAACTTCTTGTCCTTCTCTTGACTGCCTATCCAGTTTAGGTAACTCACAGACTTAGATGTACCAGCAATATGTGCCCTAACATTCTGGAATTCCCTGCCTCTTTGATTTCCCTCCATACCCACCTTCCTAATCCCCCAGCCTGAATAACCCCCACCATCTACTTCCTGTATTTCCATACTGTCAAGTTCTACTCACAAGGAGACACACTAAGGTTATTTGGCATCATTCTTAGCCTCATTGCTTCTCAGTAATCCTTCTGTTAACTGGAGGCAATGGGGCACTGTGGAAAGTGTGGCACAATTAATTGAGATGACCCAGGAATCTGATTTGAGTTCTCTCTATTCTCCTTCCTACTTCACAATACTTCTGTATTTTTAACTATCTTTTCCTCTTCAATTCTTATCTTTCTCAAGTGTCTCCACATTCCTTTTCATTTCAAATACTACCATAAGTGTTTGGTAAGGCTGATGATTCAGCCTGATTCTAATCAAAAGTCTAAATTCCTTAGGCTAGTGTTCAATACAAAACCCCCAAATCTCAATCTGATTCCAACATACTTTTTCAGTCTTCTCTCATATTCTTTCTCTTCACACACCTTGCACTCCAAGCAAAGTAGCTGACTTGCTATTTTCAATATATGTGTTTTACTTTCTGTTATGCTACATCTCTGAACATGCCATTCCCTATCACCAGGATGTCTTCCCTTCCATTTTCACTTATTGAAATAACAGAAACTGACATATAGTACTTGAAACTTTGTAAAACACTGCATTATCTCCTTTTGCTCCTCCTCACCATTCAAAGTTCAGCTGAACATTCCTCTTTCAGTTACCTACTTCTTGATGCACTTGTTTTATAATCTACTTTGTATAACACTTACTTGTGGGCCTTTTCTATGTCCCCTATAAAATTATACTTACATATCTGGTGAGCAGAGACTAAATCTTTTTCATCTTTATCTCTCCTCCTCCCCCCAAACACTTGTTTTAGTCACTTAGTAAATGTACCTACATTTACTAAATAATGACCTGAATTGTTTCAAGGAGACCTATCAGGTCTGATAAAAGTCTGTACACATACTCTGTTGGATGAGAAAACCTTTAAGGGTAGCTTAGAGGACTGTCCTGTTGTTCATGAACCAAACTGCTTCAGTTTCTGGATCTACAGGTCTTGCAGTGGGTGATCTGGCAGCAGACACTATTATGGACAAAAGCATCGTCTAAACTCTTTTTTTCCTGTTATAGTTCCAGAAAAACAATACACCATAAGACAATCTAGTTTATAAATGAGCTAGCCACAGATTCACAGCTTAAAAAACCTAATGGAAACTTTTCATAATGCAGGCTATTTTATTCATTTTGATCCAAGGGGTTTTTATGTTTTTAGAAAATAAATATTAATACTGAGAAGGTCTTTGTTTCATTTTTTGCCATCATAGCTGATGATAGAACGCTTTAAATGAAAAGCTTTCAAAGCAATCAAGTGCAAAAAAAAGACAGCTCATTTTTCCCTCTGCAGTCAGAAATGAAAAGGTTTTTAGCCTTGCTTGGCTAGAGGGTTACTGATTCATAGGTCGCCAGCTCAAGAGTTCTACTCAGTTTGATTTGGAAATGAAAGACTTCATCCAGCCAAAATTACCCAGCCACATAACTGCAGGCCCAAACACGTCCTGCAGACCTCTTCTTTTCTATTTTGGGGTGGGACATGTTGTTGGCTAAACCCACTATAAAGGTCAGGTAACCAGGAGTTCCAAACTGGGCTAAGGGAAGCAAACAGGTTCAGCATTTTACAGTACTGCAGAAACCTAAAGTTAGAGGTCTAAGGATAATCAAGTCACACCACTTTGTGCTTCAGTATAGGCATCTGTCAATTGGGGGTGGGGGGAGGTAGGGAATTGTTCCAATCTTTCTTCCTGGAATAAATGGAGTAGTAACCAGTCAGAAAAGTTCTTAAAACTCTACTAATCGCAGAGTGCTATAAATAAATTCCTCAAGGTTCTTAATATTATACTTAATAGCAATAGTCCAATAATTCCTTCCTTCTCCCCCACCCCCCCACCGGCTCTATTACTTGTGACCAACATAAAGGTTAAACCACTCATGGTCATACTGGCACTTTACAGCACTTGTGGCTACTGCTGGAAGAACCGCCCTTATCCACCACACGCACCTGCCTCTTTTCTATTTCTCTTTCTCTCTTGTTATTTTTTCCTCTCCTTTCCTTCCCATCTTCTTTGATCCTCTTTCCTTCTGTTCTCTTTATTTTTTCTTTCTCCTTTGCCTGTGCTCTAGGGATAATGATAGCCAACTAGGGGCATTGCAGATTCCCACAGTAGCACTCAGGGATAAAGAGGTTGCTGACCTATGGCCTATGCCATGAGACATCATGAGTTTTGTTTTGTCGGTCTCATGCTAAGGAAATGGTTGATGCTCACCAGCTGGTTGCCATGAGAGAAGTTACCCAACCCTATTCTAAGACATGAAAATCTGCAGCTATAAATATCATAAGGCGCCACTACCTAGATTCCACAAAATGGCTTGGGAAAAAGCCATGGTCAAGCCACCATTAAGGTCTATATCAGTCCAAGGGGTATGTGTAGGTGGCTGCACAGTCACCACAGTATCTCTTTCCATTTAAATCACGGGGAACAAGGAATGACTGTGAGAACACAGACCTCAGTGAGAGTCATGCTATAAACCAGATTGTAAAACTGGTTTTGTAGGTCAATTTTACAGACTAGCTCTCCAGTTTTATTTTACACACATGCACACACACAAACACATGCATGCACAAGCATGCACTCACACACTTACTTAATCCTGGTGAATTATTTGTCAGTAAAATTTTGCTAGAACATATTCCAACATTCCACTGGTTCTGTGATCTCAGTGATGGGAGTATTGCCTCCCCAAATCCATCCATCCCTTTCCATTTGGTGTGACTCTATGACTTCACTGTGGGGAATTCCTAACATGCTAAGGATTTTCATAACATTATATGGATATTGTTGGGATGCCAACAGAACACATGAACTGTGGCCCTTGTTTTCCCAGTCATGCAGTTCTCTCTCACCAGTGGCATCACAGGTCTAGTCCCAATCCCAGTAAATCTGATATTTCTCTGATGGCATCATTAGGAAAGTTAGAGTCACAGAGGTTGACCATGACCAAACCACAGATCCACTTGTTCAAGGTCAAGAACATTTTATTTCAGGCTAGCCATGGAACATTTGGGTCTTATCTAATCTGCTTATTATGTTCTTGGTACCTCCGAAAGGAAGCATGGTATAATGGATAGAGAGCTAGCTCTGAAGCTAAGATGATCTGGGTTCAAGTCTGGCCTCTTACACATACTGCCTATGTGGTTCTAGGCAAGTCAGTTACCTTCCTTGTGCTCAAGGCAACTTTAAGGGAGTGTCCTTGCCTGGGAGTTCCTTATACTGATGAAAGCATAGGTTTCTGGTCCTCCCCTCTGTCTGTGTTTGTCTCTCTCTGTCTCTGTCTCTCTCTCCCCGTCTCTGTCTTTGTCTCTCTCTGTCTGTCTTTGTCTCCCTGTCTGACTGCCTGTCTCTGCATGTCTCTCTGTCTTTGTCTCTCTCTTATGTAGGTACTGTGTCACTGCACTGCACCAGAGAGAAGGAACGTAGAATGTTTTAGCAGAAATTTCTGATCTTATCTCTGAAATTGGTTTCAATCATTGGAGTGGTCACTACTGCATAGGCAGACAGCAGCAACATTGAAGGTCAGGTTTAGGAGTGGAAAGTTATGTTGGAGGCCTTCTGGGTGGAGTAAGAAAATGTGTGCAAGGATGTGGGAGAGTTGGAACACTAATTCATTGTTGGTGGAGCTGTGAGCTGATCCACCCATTCTGGAGAGCAATTTGGAACTATGCCCAAAGGGCTACAAAAATATGCATACCCTTTGACCCACAATATCGCTTCAAGGACTGTATCCCCAAGAGATCATAAAAATGGAAAAGGGTCCCGCATGTACAAAAATATTTATAGCAGCACTCTTTGTGGTGGCCAAAAACTAGAAATTAAGGGGATGCCCATCAATTGGGGAATGGCTGAATAAATTGTGATATATGAATGTAATGGAATACTATTGTGCTATAAGAAATGATGAACAAGAAGACTTCAGAGAAGCCTGGAAAGACTTATATGATCTGATGCTGAGTGAAAGGAGCAGAACCAGGAGAACTTTGTGCATAGCAATGACCACAGTGTGTGAGAGTTTTTTCCGGTAGAGTTGGAACTTCATTGCAATGCAAGGACCTAAAAAATTCCCAATGGTCTTTTAAGGCAAAATGCCTTCCACATCCAGAGAAAGAACTATAGAATTCAATTGCAGAATGTAGCAGATCATTTTCTTTTGTATTATGTTTTGGTTTGTTATATGATTTCTCTCATTCATTTTAATTCTTCTATATAGTATGACTATAGTGAAAATGTAATTAATAGGAATGTATGTGCAGAACCTATATAAAATTGTATGCTGTCTCAGGGAGGGAGTGGTAGTGATTATGTGGTAGTGACTGTAGAACACTGAAAATAAATAAAATTAATAAAAAAAAAATAAAAAAGAAAATGTGTGTGTGTGTGTGTGTGTGTGTGTGTGTGTGTGTGTGTGTGTGTGTGTGTGTGTGTGTGTAGGGGAAGGAAGTGAAAAGGTAGCCTTAGGAATATACTCTTCTCAATTCTGTTCCCTTCCCTTACTTTTCCTCTCTCTATAACTTAGGACTAAGGATACTGAAGGGAAAGGATAGGTTAGATGTGTAGTGTTCCTTCCTTTAGTTCTGTGTCCCCTTTTAAACATAAAGACTAAGACCTTTGATCCACTGAGAGGCATGAAGCGTAGGGGGAGGAGCCACACCATTCAAAGCAACCTCACTTTGGCTCTGGCACCTACAATAGCTGCCCAGGTTGGACCAGGAATGAAGCTATGGTGTCTCAAAGGAGGATCTGGCCGAATATAAAATTGGGAACCTTTTAGGTAACCTGCTCTCTTGACTTAAGGCATCTGTTACAGACAGGGCAAGAGAGCTGTGCTTGGACTCTCATGTCTCCCCCTACCCCTAAACTAGCTGTGTCTGTCACTTATTTATTGTGAGCCCACAGTGAGACTATTGGAAGAGATTAAGAATCAGAATAGTCTTGCAAAAGACTGCTAAATTCAAAGAATTGGAGACTAATGTTAGGATAGTAGTTCCATAGGAAATTTATTTCTCCCAAGCTGGAGCCTCCATCTCTCTAATGCTTGTGTGGTCCTAGATACCAGGCATATTTGGAGGAAGTGAGACTATGGTGCTAGTTTTTTCCACCTACCAGAGAAGTGTCGGTGTTAGTGCTATGAGCTGCCATCCAGTGGAGCTCAGCAGGGCAATCATATAGGAATACAATTCTCCTTGCTAAAATAAATTACCCAGCTTAATATACACAAGAGATATGAAGAAAGAACAAAGAAAAAGAACACTCGCTAAGCAGATGTTTACTATTCAAACTGTGTGTCTCTACTGTCCATATAAAGATTAGAGTTCTTTAAACATCTTTTTCTTTTTACCCCACACAGAGTGGCAATGGTACTTTCCCCATTTCCTCTTCAATCCTATGGAATATTTTATTTTTGCCTCACAATTGGGCATTTAACTATATATTGTCTCCCTTCTCTATCAGATTCGTAGAACCCTTGTCTCTTCCACTAGATTTGGATCTTTTGGAAGGCAGAGATTTTGAATCAGATAATTCCAGGCCTGGGAGGGACCTTCGAGATTGTCTGGTCCTTAGTCCCTTTATTGTTGTACATGAAGAAACAGAGGTCTGGAGGACAGTAGCTGCTTGTCCAAGGTCACATAACTGGTAAGTCATGTAACTACAACTAGAGCCCAGATCTCCTGGCTCTCCCCCAAACTCTCAGGTCCAAGACTGCTTCCCCTTTCCATTATGATCTCTCACTCTCCTCTAATTTCTATTTCTTTCATATCCCCTCCACAGCCTGACATGTGACTGAATGAACAGGGAACACTCAATAAGAAACTTTTTGGATAGCTGATCCATCAAAGGCACAATGTCCCCTCCAAGTATGCCACCTATTTTAAACTATGGATTTAAACTTCAGGGAAACATCTTTGATGTATGCCTTTGTAACGTATTACATTCTTTACCTAGCCTTAATCACTGAATGGGTATTGCCTCAGTCAAACTGAGGCCTGTTAGAGACCTGAGCTTAAAAAAGCCAAGGTCTCGCATGGCATCCAGGGCCATCTCCAGTCATCCTAATCTATATGTGGTCACTAGATCCAGATGACTCTGGAGGATAAAGTGAAGGTGGTGACTTCGCATACTTAAATCCAGTTCACTTGCATGGCATGGCATCACCTTCCTAATATCACAGTCCTCTTAGAGAATGAAGGATAAAAAATAGCAACAAACAACCAGGTGAGTGATGCAGTGGTTAGAGTACTGGGCCTGGAGTCAAGACCTGAATTCAAATACGGTTTCAGACGCTAGCTATGTGACATTGGGCCAGACACTTAAATCTGTTTGCCTCAGTTTCCTCAGCTGTAAAATGAGCTGGAGAAGAAAATGGCAAACCACTCCACTATCTTTGTCAAGAGAACCCTAAAAGGGGTCATGAAGACTCATACACGACTGAAATGACTGAACAACAAACAGCAACCTGAACGTCAGGAAGAGGCTAAAATAGATGCTCTTTCAAAAATGCAGTTTCAGCGATTACAGCTAGGGAGTGGCGACTCACTGTTCCAGAAAGCTGAATTCTGATTTCCCTTGTAATTCATATAAGCAAAAAAGCACATAGGTGTGGCCTTCAGTCAATGGCTAGATGCTAAAACTGACATGTAATCCTTCTCATTTGGGATTTATGTTGTTTTCTTTAACCAGGAAGCAAGAAATACATCTCTCTTTAGATAATTACTTGTTTTCCAAAGAAGGAATGAAATCTGCCTCTTTGCTCTTGTTTCTTTACACTTGAGAAGGTAACGTGAGATATAAAAGTAGGACAAAGTACTTAAAAGTTTTTGTCCAATATTACTTTTGTTTACAAGACTAGACAATGAGAGGCAGAGTCCCGCAATGGCGTTGGTGTCAGAGGACCTGCCTAGATCTGTTTCCTCATTTGTAAATTAAGAAGCTTGGACTAGATGAGCCCTAAGATCTCTTACAAAAATTTCAAATGTACATACCAAGTCCTTTACCCTTTAATGGCTTCTTTTTTTAAAAAATACTATTCTCTTACTTTCTTCTACCAATAAAGAAAATCAGATCAAATCTAGCATTAAAAATTTGCTAGGTGTCTATGTGCCCATGAGTGGTGCATGCATACCAAAAAGTACAAGTTAAAAGTTCGTATCTTCCAACAACTTAAAATTTGGTTGGAAAGACTAGACAATGATATATGCATGAAATAACTACAAAGTACAATTAAGGGCTACATTGTGCAACAATAATAATCATCATAATTTGCATTTCAATTGTTTCACAAAGAATTTTGCATACGTTTCCTCATCTGATTTTTGTAGTTAGTACTTATGGAGCAGTAGGTGACAATGGATAGAGATTCTGCCTAGAGTCAGGAAGACCTGAGTTCAATGTGACCTCAGATACTAGGCAAGTCATTTAACCCTGTTTGACTCAGTTTCCTCATCTGTAGAATGAGCTAAAGAAGGAAATGGCAAATTCTGGTATCTGCCAAGAAAACCGCAAAATGGGGTCACAAGAGTGACCACAAAGAGTCAGACACAACTGGAAATGACTGAACAACCTTTTTTTTTTTTTTTTTTCTTTTAGTGAGGTTCAGTGATTTCCTTATGGTTCCATAACTAGTAAGCGACTGAGCTGGGATTTGAACCCAGGTTGTCTGACTTCCAGTCTGGATCCATTCTCATTATGCCACTGACAGTCCGGAAGCTGACTGCTTTGGGCATGGACCTGATGGTTTAACTCATTCATCTCTCTTTAATTCTCCACCGACTGGAACATCTACACTGCCTTAAAATACACCTGGAGTCTGGAAAGGGGAGAGAAGAGCTGGGCTGCAGTGGCTGATGAAGACTTTGTGGGAGAAGTAAGATTTGTGCTGGACTTTGGCACAGACAGCGAAGAGGGAGGAAAGATAGGGGAAAATTGCATTAGCAAAATCATCAAAGTGAGATTGAATATGACTTGTTGGGCTAGTGTGGAGACTACTGCAAGCAGAAATGAGGGCACTCGAGAAGTAATAGGAATGGCTACATAGTACCAGGTACTATGCTAAGCACTTCATAAATATTATTTTATTTGATCCTTACAACAATCCTGGGAGGCAGGTGCTATTATTATCTCCATTTTATAATTGAAGAAACTTGAGGCAGGCAGAGGTTAAGTGACTTGCCCAGGGTCATGCAGCGAATACGTGTCTAAGGCTGGATTTGAACTGAGATTTTTTTATTCCAGGTCCAGTGCTCTACAACAAGCAAGGTGAGCTGAGATTACAAAAGGCCTCAAAGCCCAGACTGAGGTGTATGAACCTGATTCAACTGAGAGACAGCTGAAACAAAGGTGTGACATAATGAAAGCAAAAGTTTATGATGATTAATTTGGCAGGAAGGGTTTGGGTTGCCTGCCTTGCACCAGATACTCTGTAGCACACTGCTCGGGGATAAAAGCTCATCTGGCCAGAAGAACAGGAAGTTCAAGGAGCTAACACAGAAGGTTAAGGTAATTGGTGAGGAAGAAGGGTGTGTAGACAAACTGAAAGCAAATAGCAAGAATACAGGGGGGTAGCATTGTAAATGGAAGGAAGGAAAAATTCAAATGTCATTAAAACTGAACTACAGGATAAGCCAGTGCAAGTGTGACTACTAAGAAGCTTTATTTCCAGTCTGGACTTTGACTTTCAATACAGGAGAATCAGACAAGACTAGAGACTTTCATGAGTATAATTCATAATCAGCAGAAGAGAACCTGGAAGCAGCACTCTCTGGGTCATAAGGGCAGCCTTCAGGATGTGCCCAAGTGGGTTCTTAGAATCTTAGAATCTTTCAGTCAGGGCTGATTTTACTATGATCAGTAATATCAACTTCAGTAAAAAACATATCTTTGGTGCCCACTGTATGCAGACTACAATATTAATAATGTGCAGTGGGTAGAAAATAAATAGAAAATATGGTGGCTTCTGACTTTGAGGAATTATGATGTAGGAAGAGGGATATTATGCATACATTAAAAAGTTTAAAGAGCTCATAAGAAACATAAAGTCAAAGTATGGTGTAAATAGGTGATATGAGTATTGAGGGATGCCAACAAAGATGGATGATGTAAACCAGGGAGGACTTTCTGAAGGAGGTCTTTGACCAAATCATTTTAGTCTCCCTTTCAGTCTAGTGAGAATCATGTATGATAACAGATGTAACACTTTCAAAAGGAGCATATTCCCAGGATGAAATATAAAATACCACAAATTCCTCTGCTCTGGTCATTTGATACAGCAGTCTCTGCTGATCATTATGTAATCAATCCAAGACAGTAACATGCAAGGACTATTTTTGACTCAGTTCATATACAGTAAAGTATAAACACTGACTTGACTAGAAGACTCAACCAATAAATGATCACTTGCCCAAGCACTAACATAGTTCTTGATTTTATCTGTCTGTGCCTGAGCATACTTTCTATTTATAGAGGACTGGCTGACTTCTGTGGAGCCCAATGTTTTATGCACAATTATTTCACCCTATCTATATTTCAGCAGATTTATATTCATTGTCATATGTATCTAATGACTGCCTAGTACTGAATCTCCATGTTTTCAGCTATCTTTTTGTTCTACAGATTTTACTGAGAGTCCTTAATTTACAATTAAAATAGGTTTGCTGAAAATTCAACTGAGTGTTTAGCATTTCCCCACATAAGCCATTTAAATTGATTCCTCCCATTGCACTTAGCACATGGCCTAACCATTCCTGTCCCTAAATATTAATCATGCATGATTTTCCTATCCTTTTCCTTACAATTTCCTTTTATGGCTACCACAAACTACACTGGATCTGTTATTTTTAAACTCCTGGGGTGTTTTTCTTTTTCACTCAACTGATTTACCAAAGTCTGCTCATGGATACATAAAATGTTTCTTGCTTATTTTTCTACATAGCTATTTAGATGGTCATCACTATTGGTAGTTGTTACAGGAGAAAATGTCAGATGAGACAGTCATACTGAGGGTAAAGAAAACCCTCCAAAGAGAGCTTTCTTGTCTGGGCTGAAGTGAAGGGCCTGAAGCCAAGGAATACATAAGTGAGTAAACTAGCTTAATATTCTGTCAGGGGCCAATGAAAGTTAAGAATTGGTAATAGCCTTTAAATCATGAAAAACATTAAAGAGAAGGAAGAAAAAATTCAGTTCAACTCTCTTTTTAGGTCAGTGAAAGATATGAAAAGCACCCTAAGAACTATAGATGTATATATTTTTTTTCACTCTTTCACACATACCTGCATAAGTCTGGAAAAGTCACAAGCCAATTAATTCAGTTCAACAAACATAACTTATTTATTAAGTTCCTAGAATATACAAGATACTATATTAATAGGAGGGAGATAAAGATGAAATAAAGGCACACTTCTTGTTTCAGTGCTGTTTAATGCATGCTTATTCATTTGACTTAATTAAGGCACTCACTTTTTCAAGTGTAAAAAGAAGAATATGGACCAGAGAACAGGAGTTTTTCATCTTTTTTGTGAGAACATTACTGGGAGACTGGCGAAGTCTTTGGAGCTCTTCTCAGAATGATGTTTGAAATGTACACAATAAAGTACATAGGATTAGAAAGGAAACAAGATATATCAAAGTAGAGTTACACATACACAGACACACACACACACACACACACACACACACACAGAGTTCACATTCACCAAGTTAAGAACCCTTGTAACGGTGAATCTTTAAGGTCTTTCCCAAATGGGTTGCATCAATGTTTCTTGCTTATCGTCACTGCCACGGACAGTGGAAGTCATAGTGTCCGGGACAGACTTGAAGTAGTCCCCTTTTTGGACCTTTCTGTCTTCATTAGTAAACTTAAGGGCCTGGATTGGTTGATGACTACATATGGTCTCTAATGTTCTGTGATCCCTTGAATTCACTGCTCCTACATAAATAGCCCAGTTTTTTTTCTTTTCCACTTGATTTTTTTCAAGAATGAACAAATAGTCACTGGAATCTCCTCCTGAGAAGCAACTCAGATCTGCACCTACTTCTTGTACATTTTGCCTCTGACCAGTGAACACACTGAAAGACGTCTAAGGCAAGGTCAGCATAACCAGCTTCAGTGTTCTCTGAACCAACCCTGAGTTCCCACCTACTATGTTGAAAATATTGGAATGAATAATGCAGAATTCCCAAGAGTTTGTGAGGAACAATCCTTTCTCCCTAGGAGTAAATCTTCATAGTGCCATTGACACTATTTGACTTTAGGTTGGCCTCAACCCATCTGTGCCTCAGTCTCTCCATCCATAAAAGGAGATGCCACCACCTGTTTGTGGAAGCTGCCCCATAAGCCTGAGATGAAAAGAGTTCATGGCTCTTGGCAAAGCTCTGGCTTTGCTGTTGTTTTTACTTTTTGGACATGTGTCCATGCTGTTGTCCTGAAAAAAAGCATTACATGAAAACAAGACAATACCCAAAGTTAGTTCAATAGTAACAGTATAAAAAAATGACACAAAACTCTTCAGATATGGGTTTCTGTACTTTAGTCTCCTTTGTTCTTTGTCTCAGAAAAATAAACATTCTATAGCTCTTATCTGAATTAGACTGATCAGGGATTACTGGAACAGATTATATGAAGGTGTGTTCTATGTAGGTCCAATTAGCATAGGCTCGGCTTTCACCCTTTAAAGTATAAACAGGATCAAAGACAGTTGGGGAATTTTCCATATGTTTTTATAAATATGTGATTCAGCCTCAGACCAAACATGATTATTCTAATTCTTTGAACTTCATGGCAACTGATAAATAAGAATGTTGGAACTAAAGTGGACCATGTAAGAAAGCAAAACATTAGAGACTAAATAATTTGGGGAGAAGTCTTCTGTAATGTGAATTCTACAATGTTTCTCTGTTGTAAGAGTAAAACAAATTTGTCAAAAGAAATGAAATTATTAGAGCCATATGCCTCCCTTTTCTTACTTTCCCCCAAAGCTTGAAGACAAAAGAATAGCTGATTTAAATCTTGGTCGTTTCATGCTAGTAACTTTCAAAGGATATTTGTTCATTGAACCTCTCTGATCAGTGGGATCTTGTCTATGTAGCAAGTTTAAAAATTAAAATGCTATGGCTACACATGTATGACATATATGTAAGTGCTTGCTTTCTCAATGAGGATGGGTGGGGAGGGAGGAAGGGAGAGAATAAGGAACCCAAAGTTTTAAAAATGAATGTTAAAAATAGTTTTTGCATGCTACTGGGAATGGGGTATAGAAATCTTTTTTTGCCCTACAGAAAAAATAGAGGGGAGGAGGATGGAAGAAGGGTGGGGGGTGATAGAAGGGAAGACAGACTGGAGGGTGCACACTGTCCTGGGGTGAGGGGTGAGAAAGATGGGAAGAAAATTTGGAATTCAAATTCTTGTGGAAATCAATGTTGAAAACTGAAAAATAAATAAATAATATATATTTTAAAAGAACAAAAAGAAATTAAAATGCTATTAGTTATAAAGTTTCTGTTTGTCCCATGTTAGCTTGTCAACCTGATCCAAATAAGGAAAAAATCTGACCAGTGAAGGAAAAACCAGGAGTTGAGATAGATACAACTATAGCCAGGGTTTGAATTTTTCCCATTTTCTTTAGCATTTATCATCACAGAAGCATTACATATTGCCTCTTGGAACCCAAGAAGATATAAATTATCCTTTACCTCTCTGGCAAATACTAACATTTTTAATATAGTATAATAATAATAATACTCAAGATTTATACACCATTCTGTGAAGTTTTTATACACACATACATCATATCATTTAATCTTCATGATAACTAGGTAAAGTACGTGCTATTATTAATCCTATTTTACAGGTACAAAAACTAAGGATAAGAAGGGTTAGGTGACAGCCAGGGTCACCTAGCTAGTAAATATCTGATGCAGGATTCAGGGTTGGGTATTCCTGACACCAAATCTAGCATTCTTTCTACTGCATTGTACTATAATAATACTGTCTCATTTAGGAAACATTCTTCTTGCTTTCAATCACCACCTATGTTACTATCCAAAATTTTATCAACTATGTTGTGGAACTATGCTGGGTCCTGGGCACAAGAAAAACAAAGTTGAAATAGTTTGTACCTTCTAGAAACTTAAATTTTAGTCATGGGAAATACATATGTTATACACAAGTATCTGAGAAATATAAATAAAATGGAGAAAAAGATAATGGGGGGCACTTGTAACAGGAGAGGGGTGGCTAGAAAGGCTTAGTGCAGAAGGTGGTGTTTGAGGTGAGCCAAGCTAGGGATCCTAAGAGACAGAGAAGTGGAGGGAATGCATTGTAGGCAGGTAAAGCAGCCTGTGCAAGGGTAAAGAGCAGAGAGATGGAGTACTAAAGTACCACTCAAGAAAGAGTAAGAAAATTACTCTGTATTACTAATATAAAGATGAGTGCCATTTGCCCTTGAGGCATCAGATGAGCCATAAGTGCCTTTTGAACTTTCAAAGAATAATTCCATTGTTTAGTTAGATTTGTTAAGTGTATTGTGCCATATATTTTGTAAAATGATAATCAAGATTTGGGGGGTTTATCAGTTAATCAAAATATTTGACTAATTATCTGTGTGACTTTGGGCAAGTCACACAGAATATGAATGGAAATGTACCTCAAGGGGCATATGATTCAATCTGTTCCCAGTAGGATAGCCTAGTGGTTATGAACTTCAGCTCCATTTGGAAGGTGTCATTTTCAGAGGTTTTTGGTCCACATATAAGACTCCTGATTTTAGACCAACTCCTAAAAACATTCATGTATATATTGAAAATTAAAACCAATTATAAGGCTCATACAAGTGTATAAGAGCTGGAACTGAGGGGAAAGCAGAGTACAAAAAGTATAAGCAAACGAATGTATGCAAATAAACTGTATATAGGATAAACAAGAAATAAATGAGAGAAGGAAGGCACTAGAAGTAAGAGAGGATGGGAAAAGCTTCTGGGATTTTAATTTGGAATTTGAAAGAAGCCAGGGAGCCACTGAGCAAAGATGAGGAGTGCAACATTTCACATATACAACCTACATCAACAAAAGTTCTTGGGGGGAAGGGCACTACATAATTTTTAAAAGAATAGAGGAGTCCTAAGACCAAACATTGTATTCCATTGCTCTAATATAGTACTAAGAGCTAGTCATAATAATACAGTAATAATAGCTAACATTTCTGTAACCCTTACTATCTGACTGGGATTGTGCTAAGTGCTTTACAGTTATTATGGAGCATTATTATGATCTAGAGATAGATGTATAACTACTTAGCAGTATATGTGTATGAATCTCCCTGTTATTTATGCTGTGATTCAGTTGTTTTCAGTCATGTCTGACTCTTTGTGACCCCATTTGGGGTTTTCTTGATAAGGATACTGGAGTGGTTTGCCATTTCCTTCTCCAGATCATTTTACAGATGAGGAAACTGAGGCAAACAAGGTTCAAGGATTTACCCAAGGTAGCACAGTTAGTAAGTATCTGAGATCAGATTTGTACTCATGAAGATGACTCTTCCTGACTCCAGACTCAGGACTATCTCCACTGAGTCACTTAGCTGTGTGAATCTCCCTAACTTTGTGCCACATCCCATGCTCAAACATGCTGCCTTTCGGATCTATACAATGGGCCTATCTTGTAAGTGAAGAGACCTTATAATCAGGTCCATTTTTCCATAACTCAGCCTCCTAAACAAAGTGTAAGAAAGACTTGCCTTATCCTAAATACTGCTTTCTAGTAAACATAGCATCTAATAACGTTACAATTCTTAATCATTCAGCAGTTTTTGACACTACTAATTACTCTCTTGATACTCTGTAGGTTTTCATGACACTGATCTCACTTGCTTTTCCTCATAACTATCTGACCAATTCCTTTCATCTCCTTGGTTGAATCTTTATCCAGGTCATTCGCATTAACTATAGGCATCTCCTTCTATACTGTTTCACTTGATGGTCTCATTAGATCCCAGTGTTTCAACTATCATCTCTATGCAGATGATTCTTAGGCACATTTGTACAGCCTAAATCTCTCTTCCGAACTCCCATCTCTCATCTCTTGTTGCCACTTGATGGCTGTCTCCTACATATCTTAAATTCAACATGTCCAAAACTGAATTTGTTAGTTTCTCCCCTCCACATACTCTCTCCTCTTCCTAGGCTTTCTGTTAGTATGGAGGGTACCTTTTCACCCCCAGTATCCAATCGGTTGTCAAATTCTGTCATTTATACCTTCATAACATCTCTTCTATATGCCCCCTTCTCTCTTCCTGTTGCTGCCACTACCCTTGTGCAGGCCCCCATCTTCTCACACCTAGATTTTTGCAGTACCATTATGGATGGACTACCTGCCTCAGGTTTCTCCCCCACTCCAGTTTATCCTCTATATAGATGTCAAATTGCTCTTTTTAAAGTGAAAATTTGACCATGTCTTAGAATAAGAACACAATAGGATGAAAAATCTTAGCACAATAATGAAGGAAAAAGAGGAGAACCATGCAGAACTTCTGAACACAGAATATGAAATTTCTGTTGAGAGAATTCACATATCACTACCAGAGAAAAAAAGGCTGAAAGGCTGAAAACTCTAGCATATGTACTGGTTAAATTTAATAACTCAATTCAGAGACAACAAGTTCTACAAGCCATCAGGAGAAAGATCTTCTACTACAAAGGATATTCAAATAATATAAGGCTATTTATTCTATACCCATAAAAAAAAAAGGAGGAATGAATGGAATGATGTGTTCTAAAGAGTAATGAAGCTCAGGGTGCAGCCTAGGGTGATCTGTGCTGTAAATCTGAGCTTTACTATACAAGACAAAAGATGGATATTCAATAATAAAGAAGATTTTAAAGTAGTTTTAGAAAGAAAATCAGAACTAAAGAGATTATTTGCCTCTTGAACACACTAAATGACAGAAATGCATAAAGAGTAAATAAATGTGGCAGGCAAGGACAGCAACAGGGACAGCAAGGAGATCATTAAGAAACTTCTTTCCAAACATATGCAAGAAGACAGGGATGAAGGCAGAAATCTGGTAGAGATGACAGTAAAGAAGAGAATAAGGAGCATTATGGACAGAACCTGACAACACCATGCCTATGGATGAATACTTCTTAATTAAAAAATTAAAGAAGAGGATTCACTGAAGGGGAGGAGTGGAAATGAGACTATCAAATGAGAAGAAGACATCAAAGGTAAGGGGAAGAGAGCCAGTGGGAAAAGGGTCACCTTAAAGAAGACTGAAAATAACTGAAGGAGCATAATACTGTATCTATAGCAGAAAAGAGAACTTCAAACTGAAAAGCTTCTGCATAGGGAACGTTAATGAATCTAGGATAATAAGGGAAATGGTTGAATTGGGGGTGGAGATCTTTGTATTGAATTTTTCTATTAAGTGTCTGGTATCCAAGATAAATAAACAATACACACACAAATGTATATGTATATTCTAATACCGATTTCTCAAATGGTCAAAGGATATGAATAAACAGTTCTCAAAAGAAGAGTTGTAAAGTATTTACAACCACATGAAAAAATGTTCCAAATCACTAATAATGAGAGAAATGCAAATCAAAACAAGCCAGAAGTTTCATCCCAGAACCTGCAAAATGGCAAAGATGATCAAAAATGGGAACATTCAATGCTGGAGGGGTTGTGGAAAGCTAGGCACCTTAATACACTGTTTGAGATCTGTAAAACAGTATAACCACTGTGGAAAGCAATTTGGAAGTGTGCAAATAAAGTGACCAAGATGTCCATATCCTTTGAACCAGACACTCCATTATTGAGCTTACACTCTAAAGAAGCCATTCTAAGAAAGGAAGCCATTGTAAGGGAAGCCATCTAAGAAAAAAGTCACATGTATTCCAAAATATTTATATCAGTACTTTTTTGTGATGGTTAAGAATTAGAAACATAGTAGATGCTCATAGACTAGGGAATGACTAAACAAATTGTGGTGAATGACTGTAATAGAATATTATTGAGTTGTAAAAAAAGATGTGTGTTGAATACAAAGAAGCAAGGCAAGACCTAAATGAACTGATGCACAGTAAAGTAAGCAGAGTCAATACAGACAGAAACTACAACAGTGTAAATGGAAAGAATGACAGATGCAAAAAACCAAAAGGAAATGTAACAAAATGTAACAAAAAATGTAACAAACAAGATCAAATGGATTCAAATGAAGAGATAGAAGAGGACACCTCCAACCTACCCCATCATGGAGGTGAGAGGTCCACAAGTATCACACAACGCAAATGTTTTCAGACTTTTTCAATGTATCAATCAATTGTGCTGGCTATTTTCCTCCTCCCAAAAATACTATTTGGCACATGGGTGCTTCTCAGGAAGGGGGAGAGGAAAGGATATATGAGATGCTATGGTGATGTAAGAAACAGAAAAAAATCAATAAAAACTTAATTTTTACAAAAAGAATTGCCACATCATTGGGAGTTCCAGTGACTTGCTAAGTCACATGGCCAATGTTTGTAAGAGGAGGGACCTGAATCTAGATCTTTTTGGCTCTTTGAATAGTTCTCTATCCATGACACCATGCAGCCTCATATATTAAAAAGAAAAAAATTGTAGGATAAACACAAGGTAATTTGGGCCATTAGGGCCCTAGCAGCTAAGGGCATTAGGAAAGGGTTTATGGAAAAAGTTGCATTTGGGCTGAATTTTGAAGAAAACAAGAGGCTTTAAGAAGTAGAAGTGAGGAAAGAGGGGAGGACAATGAATGCAAAATCATGGAGAAAGGAGACAGAAAGTCATGTGTGAGGAGCCTGGGTCTGGCTCGGTATCAAAGTGTGAGAAGGGGAGTAATAAAGAAGAAAGTTGGAAAAGGAGCCTCTGAAGAGCCGTAAAATCCATGCAGAAGAGTTTATATTTAATCCTAAAGGCCACAGGGAGTTAATTGAATAGGATAGTGACATGATCAGATGAACTTCATAAGAATCACTTCTGCATCTTTGTGGAGTGTAACTTGAAAAGGAGAGACTTGAGGTGTTGCAATAACCCAGGGAAGAGATAATGAGGGCATGAATTAGGGTGGTGGATATCTGAAAGAAGGGGATATATATGTGTATATGTGTATACATATAAGATATTGTGGAATTAGAAACAAGATTCAGCAACTGAATGGCTATGGAATTGTAGTGGATTAGGCAAGTCAACATTGGGAAGACAGATCTTAAGACATCTTAATTTCTAATGAATAGGTACCAATTGCTACCAGCTAAACGTTATAATAATAAGGGTCCCTTCTCAGAGGGGGTAAGGACAGAATCCACCATGTATTATGATGATAAAGGCATATTTGAGCCCTTCGGAGTATTGTTCCCACAGCTGGGTAAAAGCAATCTGCTCATTCCTGGACACAACTAGGGCTTAAGTGAGGAAAGGGGAAGGAGTTGCCCTGACTAAAGACCCCAAGGGATTACTGAGGAGGGAGTAAGGAGATAGGGTTGATAGGGAGGCCTCATAGCTCCTACACTATCGAATTAAATCACAATAAATTCCAGAGAGTTCATGTGCTGCAGTGATCACACATGTCATAATCACATGAGATAATATCAGCAAATTCTAGTTCTAAATGTAAGTAACCAAAATACTTTTGCTCAAGGGCAAAAACAAAAACAAACAAAAAAGGCCCTTCTAATACTGTACAGTACTATCAATGTTTTGAGTACAAATCAGAGCTTGAGATAGTGGAAGTGAAATGCTTGCTGGGTACCAACTACTGGGTTACACAGTAGGGATACAAATCATCATGAAGCTAACAATCTAATGAAGGAAGAAAGTACTTAAAAGGCAACTGAAGACATCCAGATAGAATCCAGGTATGAGAGAGGGCAGGATCTTTCCTAAAATGATGTGCTAGGGAGAGAGTAACCTTTAAACCTCCCCAAACCGACAAATTCCATACTTTTCGTGTCCAAGAAACACAATTTAATTGTGAAAAAATTAAAATGTATATACTATCTTAATTTCTGATAATATGTCATCAAATAAAATATAGCAAACAACTCTGCAGCTATACTGGGTGACTGAGACAGAGGGAAACATTCTCAAGTATCAATAGTAGCAATACAGCATGATGTTGGTCATAAACAGTGATGAAAGATTTTTAACAATCTATTGCGAAATTTTAAGTCAATTCAAAAGTTATCTATTGTGAAAAAAGTTCATGTTATGCACATTGTATATGTCTCAGATGATAACACATGGGAGTGGGGAGGGATACTGATTCTATGAAGGATCATTTTCAAAGAAGAATGTTGGCCAGATATTAGGGATAGGGCCTGTACCTGTGACTTCATTGAATATCAGATAAAGAAACTTTCTCTTCTAGGGCAGGTCAGTGTCTTCTCTAGAGTCTTAATGCCTGGGGGACTGAGAAGTTAAGTAACTCACCCAGGGTCACAAAGCCACTATGTGTCAGAGATGGAACCTGACTTCTTCCTGGCTCTAAGGGCAGCTGTATGTCCACTATCCATCATGCTGCCTCACAGACAGGGAATGCCGTGACAAATGATTAAAATTAATACTCACCCATTCATCCAAATATATATATGCATGTATGTATGTATATATATATATATTTATAACACATGCACATCCATACATAGACATACACATGTATGTATGCATGCATAATACATATTTATAGCTATCACCTATATATCTTTTTTCCAAACAGTTGGAGGCAAGTGACATGTTACTATTGCTAATTCACGGTAACTGAGGCTCAAAGAGGTTCACTGACTTGCTCATGATCACACAGCTTAATAATGGCTAGAAATAAGAAAATCCCTAACAAAAGAATTCAGATCAATCAGTCAACCAGTCAATACATGAAAAAAAATAGAGCATAAAATTTTTAATGAAAAAATCAGAGCATAAAATGATATAATGAACCCTCTCTTGTATGGCATTTGGCTAAGAGGCTTTTTAAAAAATCAGCCAATAGGATGATATACTTAGCATATTTTACTATATACAGAAGGAAAAGTCTTATCAATGTTTGATGAAACTACAATTTTACCAGCATATGTTAAACAACTTGAAACTTTATTCAAATTCTGAAGAATTATTATGGGAAATATGTTGGAGGAAAAAACAACAGCAGGCAATAATAAATGCTGTGAGGAAACAACTGAAGAACTGATTTGAAAACTGTTTTGTTAAGTTCAAATGTGTCAAAAATTGGGGGATGGGGTGGGGAAATAGAGGGGAAGTTTTGGCCCTGCACAGAAACTGGTGACCTAAGCATGTCACTGCAAGGTTTATTAAACTGTGACACTGTCAGAGTGCTGACAAAGGAGGAAAGGAAGAGTTAAATGAATAAATTAATAACTTGGTAAAGCAGGGTTTTTTTCTAACTGTAAAGAAAATCATTGAGGAGGGTTGAAGCAGACTGCAAGAAAAAATTATATAAAATTCTTTCTTTGTCATTTTTACTTCTGATCAGGAAGAGGAAAGATAAAGGAATAAAGGATATAGCAAACAGCAATTTGAGATTTCCTTTTAGTTTAGTTATCAAGGTGCCTCATTCAGGATCCATATAGCTAATTTGAGACACTGCATTGTGATGAACCCAGGCAATAGAAAGAAGAACCAAAAGAGGGTTTTTCAAACTACTAGTACCACAGGAAAATCTTTGTTTGAATCCTGTCTCAAAGATTTTTCTAGTTGTGTGACCCTGGGCAAATCCCTTAAGCTTTCTCAACCTAATTTTTCTCATCTGTCAAATGGGATAATAATAGTACCTACCTCTCAGGGTTGTACTGAGGATAAAATGAGAAATTTGTAAAGTGCTTAGCACAGTAACCTGGCACATGGTGGTCACTTAATAAATGTTTGCTGAACTTGAATTTGTTCTACCTCCAGAGTATCTGTAGTCTCATATTCTCTCAATCTTCCCTCATATACTCACCAAGTTAGTTCTAGAGGATTCCATGAGATTTTATATATATGTAGATATAGATAGAGATGTATATCTATCTATATCTATATCTATATATATAGATATATATAGAGAGAGAATGCTCTAAAGACCTTAAACACTGTATAGTTAGTTAATATCACCAACTTCATCATCCCCATAGCATACTGGGAAGTTATGGACAAATGGAGGGTCTAGAGCTTTTCCACACCTGGAAGCATGGTAGGTGAGATATAATAAAAGTTCTCTCATGAATAGCAGAAAAGAAAGTCAAGGTTTATTTAAGTAGTAATTGATCATTATTAAATTAGCTTTAAAAAAAGTTCAGATTTATTCCCAAGTACATTTCTTAAAATCTCGCTTTATCTTGCCTTTGACAAGTTAATAATGAACAATTAGCATACAGTGAAATGTTCTTTTAATTAAACTATATTTTTATGGAAAAGACTTTAGAAGAAGAAGAATTGTTTTTGATTACCTATGCTCATTTTTTCACATCTAAAGAAAACCTTAAGTTAATGGATCTATTAGCAAGCACCACCATTCACAGGGTGGCAGCCATACAAATTATAAGTGCAGGGCCTCAGAGGAAGGTTGGCCTTGTTTTCCCAAATCTGATCAGTGACAGGAAGCATCATACAAGCAAATAGCTTTTGAAAGACAATGTAGCATTTTATGTCTCGCTCCTATTCTCTTCCAACAACCAAAAGAACTATAATAAACCAAGAATCAGAAGTTATTAAGATGTGAAACTTGTAGTTCTGAGAATGTTGAAAATTTATGGAAAGGTTGAATAGAAGGAATGTAAAACAAAAGTCTAAATTTAAAGTGTTACTAAAACCCCAATTTTTTTTCTATAGCCTTATCTAGGATTTTCCTCATGGCATTGCAATACTAGTTCCATTTTGCTTAAAATATGTGTAGCATGGAGTGAACTTTATTCTGGGAATCTGACTCTGCTTTTCCTTTTTCTGAAATAATGCAATCTAGATGAGATGTTTCTTTAACAAGAAAGCAAAAGGAAAAAAATAAAGCAAAGCAGATTCCAAATGGAACACTAAAGATAAAGAATTAAATACATACATATAATTATTAAGTTTTTTAATAAACCAAGAAAGCTAAATTTAAATGATTCTCTCAGACCACTAGCCATCCTTTGCAACATGGGTTTCAGAAACTCTTAACCCTCCTCCCTTTTTACCAAGAAGGTTTTCATGTTTGAAAATATACACAGGATGGCATATATCAGTTAAATTCTATCACTGATCAAAGAAATAAATGCAGGTTCTGAAATAACTGACTATAAAAGGACTTTTGAGTGTTGTGAGATAAATGGAACTTTCAGGCATTTTCCCTTTTGGGGACTTGTTTGTATTTTTATGGTGTGTGTGTGTGTGTGTGTGTGTGTGTGTGTGTGTGTGTTTTGGTTTGTTGTGCAGGAAGCTTCACAGATATAACAGGATGATTTAATTCTGAACAAACCTCGCCTCCCTAAATTCTTAGAATGTAGATGTATACCACTACCGGTATTCTTAGAGTTAGGCTTATACAGCCTCCCAGACCAAATATAATGAAGTAGAACCCACATTTCATTGGAATCCCTATTTTAAGCTATTTACAGACTTTTCTTTAAAACACAGGAAACCAAACATGAGACATTGCTGTAGATAATGATAAATAAACTCATGTGATATTCTTAATGTCTGTCAACAGAGTAAATGTTATCTATGCATACATGAGAAGGTTGATATAAAACTTTTACACACAGAAAACATCTTACAACTTAAAGAGAAAATTAAAGGTCTTTCTTATATACTCACTTGTCAAATGCTATACTTTATTCACAAGAATTCCATGGACTGGTCCAGATACCGATGTTCTTTTGGAGACATTTTAAAACAGGAACTCACAAAATGTCCTACTCCCTCTCCTAACAGGAAGTAAAATAGTTAAGAGCTATGTCTGAGCTAGAGCTGTAAAAATGAGTGAGGAATAATGTGCCTCAAAATCCATCCAAAAGTCTATGTTTGGACAGAATGCCAGTTCTGGAGACAGGAAGATCTGAGATTAAATCCAGCCTCGATGCTTACTAGCTGTGTGACCGTGGACAAGTCACTTAACTTCTCTTTGCCATGTTTTCCTCACCTGTACAATGTTGTGAGGGTAAAGCGAGAAAAATTTATAAATCACTTAGAACAGTTCCTCGCACCTAGAAATTGCTATATAAGTGTTAGCTATCATCATCATCACCATTATCATCATCATGTCAAGCATCTTTACTATGAAATAGAAAACAACAGGACCACAACAGATGATTCCAACTTAAGGTGTTTTATTGTACCAGTCTGACCTCTCTGGGTTACTATGTTTATATTCTGTTTACTAAAACGTGGTTAACGCCACTTCTCATTGACAAGAAATGGTAATGGAAGAATAGAGCAGCTGATAATTGGATTCTGCTCATGACCCCCTTGGGAACACGAGCCATAGGCAACTTGGGGATTTGGAAAGAATTTGTTAATTGCCAACCAAAGGCAGTGTCATGTCTCCAGAAGAGTTGAGAGTCCCACAGTCAACAAATAAGCAAAGTCTCATTCGGGGGCCCCAGCAACTGCACTGCACAAAATGTATAATTTCATAAGAGTTGGCTACAAAAGTATCAACAGTTCTCACTTCTGTAGGGATTTGGACAGAATATGCTGTTCTTATTATTGTTTGTTTCTGTCACTAACACCTAAGAACAGAGAAACTACAGGTTAATCTCCTTCCTAGAGTTGAAAAACTATCTTGACAAATGTCTCTCTACTCTCTAAGTTATCAGGTAGAATGAAGGGTTCCTTTAAAGAGCAAAAGAAGCAATTCAAAGGGAAAAAGGAAAAAGGAAATTCTACCTTGTGTTAAAAGTTGGAATGAAGAGGAAGGAAAGGAAGTAGCACCACCAATGGTCTGAAGCTATATCACGTGTATGACTGTCTTCCTGTATGCTGCCCAACTGGCTTGAACAGTATGGATTCAAGAAGCAATGTAGACAGTCAACAAACATTTATTAAGTGCCTCTTATGTGCCAGGCACTATACTAAGTGCTGAGGATACAAAAAGGTCCAAAAGACAGTTCCTACTCTTAAGAGGTTCACAATCTAATGGGGAAGATAACAAGCAAACAACAAGTTACATACCAGATAAACAGGAAATAACCAGCAGAGGGAAGGCACTAAAATTAAGAGCAGTTGGGAAAGGCATCTTATAAAAGATAGGCTTTGTGTTGGGACTTGAAGGAAGCCAGGAGACAGAAATGAGGAAAGAATTCCAGGTATGGGAAACAGCTAGAGAAAATTCCAGGTGCTGAGAGATGAAATATCTTGTTTGAGTAACAGAAAGAAGTCTAATGTCACTGGATTGAGTACATGGGAGGGAATACAAGTGTCAGAAGGAATAAGAAATATTATAATAACATATATGATATAATAACAAATTAAATAGGGAAAGGGGGGGGTGATGATAAGTTATGAAAGGTTTTGAAGGCCAAACAGAGGGATTTTATATTTGATCCTGGAGGTGATAGGGAGCCACTGGAATTCATTGAGTGAGGAGGGGAGGTGTGATATGGTCAGATCAGCACTTTAGAAAAATAATTTGTCAGCTGAACCTATTGAGACTAAAACTGAAGACCACTAATTAGTCTTGTTGATTAATATCATGACTACTGCTAGAAGAAATCCAGAAAACATTACTGGAGTAAGTACATTTCTAGTCAAGAAGCTGAGGATCTTAGGAATGTGGGTGACATTTTTCACTACTGATAATTGAAGATAGGGGCCTATGAAAAGAAAACCTGACTGGGAAATGAAGAGCTGGTTTAAAAGGTGTGGGGGTGGGAGTAGAATTTGGGGGCCATGGTTTAAAATTTTAAGGCAGTTTCAATGTCTTAGAATACATGTTATCAATGATCCTGTCAATTTACACCCCAAGGACATATCCTATGGATATATATGGTTTTAATAAATAAAGTAACTATAGCAAATAAAAAGAAAAGTAAAATATAGTAAGAAAAAAATTCATTTATTCAACCAATAGTTAATAAGTGCTTACTATGCAAAATAAGGAACTGTGCTCAACACTATGGGAGATCAAATATTAAATGGTCCCTGCCTTCAAGAAACTCAAGAATAAATATTATTATTACTACCCTTATTAGGATTCTTATAAACTTATGAGTACTAAGGTTTGAAGAATCTTCAGGTTTTAAAGGAGGGCTCTTGGGTAGCTTAGGAGTGTCTAGCATCACTGTTAAACTTATATCCTGTTTACATGGCTGTTGATTCATCCCTTTTCCAAAGCCTGATCAGTAGTTGTCATTTCATTTCGATTTTCTATAATTCACATTCCTTTCTCTCTCTCTCTCCCCTCCCTCCCTTCCTCCTTCCCTCTCCCTCCCTCTCTCTCTCTCTCTCTCTCTCTCTCTCTCTCTCTCTCTCTCTTTCGCTCTCTCTCTCTCTCTCTCTCTCTCTCTCTCTCTCTCTTTCGCTCTCTCTCTCTCTCTCTCTCTCTCTCTCTCTCTCTCTCTCTCTCTCTCTCTCTCTCTCTCTCTCTCCCTCTCTCCTATGAAGGGCTGTGTTTGAATGGTCTGATCATAACTGGGGAAGCCATACGATTATCATTATTACACACACTCAGAACCCAAAATTTGCTAGCATGCTAGCAGTCAAGGGCTGCCTTCTAGACATACATGAGTCAAATAATAATGAGGAATAATAGCCACTAACATAGCATTTTAAGACTTGCAAAGGACTTTACATGTCATTTCATTTGATACTCATGACAGCCTTGTGAGGTAGGTGCTTTTATTATCCCTATTTTACAGATTTAAAAAAAATACTGCTGAGAGAAAATAAATTACTTGTCCAAGGTCACATAACTAGTAAGTGTCTGAGGCAGGTTTCTAACTTGTGTCCTCCTGATCCCAGGTTCAACACTCAACTTCTTCCAGCTTCATGACTACTGTTTTCCTAGGTTTTACATTGAATATACTTTCATAATCTGAGACTGTTCCTGATCAACAATGTGTTCTCCTTCTGCAAGAGTGCTGGTTATCCAACTCTCCTCACACAAGTATAAGCAAGGTCTAGGCTAGGGGTGGGGAATTGGTGGTCTTGGGACTACATGTGGCCCTCTAGGTCCTCAAGTGCTGCCCTTTGATTGAATCCAAACTTCACAGAACAAATACCCTTAATAAAAGGATTTGTTCTATAAAACTCAGACTCAGTCAAAAAGCTGCACCCAAGGATGTAGAAGGTCACATGTGGCCTCAAGGTCATAGGTTCTCCATCTCTGGTCTAGGTTATAACAATACTATAACCCCAAGATTTAAATAATTTAAATAATTTCACCTTTTTCAAACCAAGGAGCCATACCTTTCTTTGGATGCTTTAGCCAATGTAGGGTCCTACATGAAAAACTTCAGCCACTGAATCTTTGTAACTTGCAACCAGTTTTAAATCCCATGCTAAACTCCATAGATGGAAGTATCCATCAATATCCTTGGAACATGTGAAAAGGTCAAGTGTGCTAGGACTGTAGATCCTCATTCAGCAATCATGCCTTAAGAAAATGGATGATACTTTCTAGGGCTCAATATCCTTTTTCCACCAATATACTTTTGAAAATGTCAAGAATGAATGGCAAAAAATCAAATTTGAGTTACCCTCTACTTGTTGTTGTTGTGGTTCAGTCATTTCAGTCATGTCCAGCTCTTTATGATCTCATTTGGAGTTTTCTTGGCAAAGATACTGGAATGGTTTGCTATTACTTTCTATAGCTCATTTTACAAGCAAACTGAGGTAAACAAGGAGAAGTGCCCAGTCACACAGCTAGTCAGTATCTGAGGCTGGATTTGAACTTAGGTTTTTCTGGTGTCCAGGCCCAAACTCTATCCACTGTACCACCTAGCTGCCCTCTATGTCTACTCCTATAAGCAAAAGACAAAATTTTATTTCAAAATAATTCCTCTTTCTTCTATGTTTGAAAGTGAGGATACAGGCCTCAAATCTTCATCCAAGATTTCTTAGTGACTGCTATCAAGGTCTTGTATAGAAACTATCATCCCACTTACGTAGCAAAAAGAATAAAGAAATTCTTAAATATTCAGAAAGTGGACAGATGTAGCAAGTGAGCTCATGCTTTAAAAAAAAATATCCACCAGATACATTTTGTGACTGTAATATATTAATGCAACAATAGGCTGATGGTAAAAATGTTACATTTAAAGTTTGGATACATCTAAGACACACCACCATCCTGATAGACAAACATAATAATGTAGTTGATATACACAAATTCTGTATCGAAAACTAAATTCAAGTTCATTTTAGTTAAAACTATTTCATTTCTAATCTACTTTTATTTTTCCAGATTTAAGAAACAAAAAACTTTTAGTAAATAGCAATTAGGTTTCTGGTCACCTCTAATTTACTATATTGGGGGTGGGTGGGCAGAATACTATACATAAGTAACAGGTCTTGCTTGTTTCACTCTTTGTGGCCCATAGAAATGAGCAAAGAACCACTCCTGTATGTTACATATGTAGACTCAGTGAAATTACTTGAAATGGCTGGATTTCAAGTTGATTATCTTAACAATGATTATCTTATATTTGAACTAAGAAATAGTACAGTTAATTATCATTCAACACCTGTCTGTTTATTTAGTGGTAAGACCTAATGTGAATAGTACTATCCCTTCAAAGAAGAATGTAAACACATATATTCCCGCCATCTCTTTCTTTTCAAGAGAGAGCTTCAAATAGACAGATATAAACAGCTTCCCTGGGCTCCTTTCTTTCAGAAAAAAGTGAATGGAAAATGGCCATTAAACACCTACTCTGTGCCCAACCTTGTGCTAAGAACTGGGGATTCAAATACAATGGCACAACACTCTTTGTCCTAAAAGAAGCTTATATTCTAATGGGGGAAACGAGACATACAGCAAGATATAAAAAGGAGGGGTTGAGAGAGACTGAAAATGGTTGAGATAAACATGAGAAGTTGGTTCCAAGGAGCACAGAGACAAATGATTTAGCTCCTCCCAGCATGGTCACTGGCGGATCTGGATAGAAAAAGAGAATATATGCCAATGCTACATTCAGATATTAAATAACAACAGGTGATGAATGGAAATCTAAGAAAATGAAAGGCCATTTGTTGTTTCATAAGAAGTAAATTTTACTTCTCATGTATTGGACTAAAGAGCCTTCTAGCAAAGCAAATGAAGACAAAAAAAGTTATAACTCATATAAAGAGCTTGTCCTTACAGGCAGAGAATAAATGATGCCCTTGTTTTATCAGGTCAGACAATAAGTTTCTCTTTTTCATATTAAATAATTCTAATGCCTTTAACTTTGCCCACAGCTTTCATTTTCAGATAGGTGACTTTAGTGGTTCTCTGGAACCTTTGTTGTTTCTCTATAATAAAAATAGTGAGAGCTCTTAAACTGTAATGACGATACATGTAAAGTTTAGCTTCATATGATTTATCTCGTTTGCTTCTCACAATAGCACTATCAGATAGGCAAAGATTATCATTTAACTTTTTATAGATGGAAAAACTTGGAGAAGTTAAATGACAGTTAGAAAGTGGGAGGGCCAGGCGTCCCTTTCAGATCTGAGTCCAAGCTCATAGTGCTTGTTAATAAATCACTGTTTGTGTCTTTTAAAGCCAGTGACTGGAGATGCTGCACGGTGAAAATCCAGACAATACCCAGAAGAGTGATCTTGAATCATGGACTCATTGTAGCATCTTTTCAATCAATCCACATGTATTTATGACATACCACATGCTAAGTATTACGTGAAGACAGGGTCCATGCCACTGAAGATTTCTAAGCAGTGTAATAACATTGTGAAAGAATGTTTAAGGAATATTGGCATGTCAATAGTATATACAGGCTAGACTTAAATATGGGCAGAATTAAGGTCAACTAAGAGGCTATTGGAATAATCTAGGTATGAAGTGAAATGGTTTTGGTGGTAAAAAATATAAAAGGAACAGAAATAAGAGGTGATTCCAAGATGGAAGTAATACTGACTGGTTGACTTCAGGTGATAAGAAAAAAGGAATGAGTCAAAGAAGATTTCCAGGTTTCGAACTTAGATATGTCATTGACAAAGGGAGAGAAGTTGTGAGGAATGGCTGATTTAAGAGGTATGACAATAAATCAAAGTTTGGAGTTGGATTTTGAATTCTGAGGTGTCTGAGATCTGAGGATTGAAATTTGAAAAGTTTGAGGTCACTAAAGAATGTTTGCAAGCAAAATTTCAGAAGGCCTCTGAAGATATGGAATTAGAGCCCAAATGAGAAAAAACACCCTGGTAACTGGTGATACAGATTTGGGAGTTGTCATCTGGGAGAAAACTGAAGTGTGGTGATTGAAAGGCTCTTCAAGAGAAGAGCACAGAGTGAAGGAACAAGACCTGAGAAGTGTTCATAGTTAAGGGTCAAGCAGAAGAGTCAGAGTCAATGAAGGAAATAAACAAGGCATGGCGTTCCATATGTAAGACAAGGAAGGAGAGATGTCAAGGAGAGAGTGGTTAGCAATGTCATATGAAGGAGAGATCCCACATGGAAGATAATTGCCTAGAAATTGTACATCTAAAATTCCAGATTGTTAGATTTATATAGCAGTGACTCTGATGGCTATTTATTTTGGTAATCAGATAAGACTGAATTTAGATGACTAATATTTTTGGCAAGTTCTGCCATAATAAGTATAAACAGAATGACTAAATATATATAACCAAAGTGGCTTTGTTAGATGCAAAAACATATCCTTGGGCTTGATTATCTTAATTTCATTAAAAAAATTATTCTTGTGAAATGCTAAAGTAGAAAATAAAAACAGAAGTTTGAAAGAAAACGTAAAAGATTTGAGCTACATGGTGTTAGCTCAATTAGGGTAACTCAATGAAGATGACATAACTCTTTCATGACTACTCATAAACAGAGGGAAATAAACATGAAGCCATTATAATTTAAATAAAAGGTTATTATCAAAGATGTTGAATATACCTCTAGCAACTAAAAACTGGATAGTTTGACCAGAGGAAAAATCTGAAAAATTATAGTAAAACAACCATGACAGACAAACATTTTCCATCACTACTCATTTGCTCCTCTGTTGGGAATTGGGCAACGCATTTTCATCATGCTTCTTCATACTGAAAAATTACCTGTTATGGAAAGGAATACCTTAAACATGCAATAAATTGAACATTTCTTAACATCCTTCTTACTCACATGATTTTTGAAAAACAAATAGCTCATTTTTAATCGTAAAAATATAGATTTCCTGAGACACACATCCTCATCACCCTGCCCTTCATTAGGAGAGGCATATGCTTTGAGTATTTTTCCAGTATTGGTGATAGATTTGCACTGATCCATGCTTACACTCTAAACCAAACCAATTTGGTGAGTAAGAATATGGACTTAGTTTAGACCTAAACGAGGAAGAGAATCTAAGGAGTCAATACAAGGACCAAATCTATGGTCTTGGTCTAATGAACACAGACAGCTACAACCACAAACAAATGTGACTCTATTGATACAAGAATTAATATGTACAAGGGGGAGTTTATTATATACAACAATGATAAAACACATTTTTAAAGACCTAAAATAATGGGATAGGGACAGTATGATACAGTATTGATTATTAAGGATGAAAAGTTGGCTGCTATGTACTACATGGAACAAATGGATACACTTACAACATCTAGTTTTGAGTTCCAGCTTTTCTACTTATTAGCTGTGAAACTTTGGACAGGTCACTTGATCACTTCAGGCCTTAGTTCCCTTCTCTGTCAAATGAGGGCATAGCATTAAATAGTCTTAAGGTCTTCTCCAATTCTAACAATATTCTATATGAGTACATTATTTTGTGAAGCCTACAACATAATAAACAACTTCTCAGCTCAGAGAAGGTCCTGACCCATGTATGGATACAACAAAGACTCAGAGATGATTGGAACAAGAGGAAAAACCAAGAAAAGGGATTCAATGTTAACTGGGCCAAGTGTTTATGTCTGCCATCTTCAAGCTACCAAAGAGCTAAAAGTCAAGGAAGTGTGAAAAGAAGAATTTGATAGGAGGTTCACCAAAGGGGTTTTGTTTAAGAATCTAGAAAGAAGACTTGTTTTCAGAGAAACCTGAGCTTGGGAGAGGGGATTGTGATGGCCTATACCTTATGTTTTGACTGCTAGGTCACAAGGTGACATGGTCTACAGAGAGCAGTGGGCTCAGATGCAAACATATGGCCACTGGACAGAAAAGCCCACTTCCCAGGTAAGTATCACAGCAATTGTTTTGAGAGGTTAGAAGAATCCCTTCAAACTCTCCCTGCACTCCCATCCCAGGTGAGACTGAACAGTTTAAAGAACAACTATTATTTTCATGCTTGATCACAATCCCTTTTCAAATTTCTCACAGCAGTTTGCCTGGATGTCTCCTTTCCCCTGCTTCCTTTAAATTCCAATTAAAATCCCACCTTCTACAGAAAGTCTTCCCTAAAGTCTCTTAATTATAGCACCTTCTCTCTTTAAATTATTTCCTATTTATCCTGTGGGGGCAGTTAGGTGGTGAAGTTTTGGAGCTAGAGTCAGGAAGATTCATCTTCATGAGTTCAAATCCAACCTCAGATACTTACTAGTTATGGGACCCTGGGCAGGTCACTTAACACTGTTTGCCTCAGTTTCCTCATCTGTAAAATGAGTTGTAAAAGGAAATGTCAAACCCTTCCAGCATCTTTGTCAAGAAAACCTAAAATGGGGTCACGAAAAGTCAGACACGACTGAAACAAATGAACAACATTTATCCTGTATGTAGCTCACTTTGTATATATTTGCTCACATGCTTTCTCCCCTATTAGACTGTAAGTTCCTTGAGGGCAGTTTTTTGCCTCTTTTCTTTGTCTTTTGCCTCTTTCTGTATCTCCAGTGCCTAACATAGTGCCTAGCACACAGTAGATATTTAATAAATATTGATTGATTACTACATTTTATTTCCTTTTATCACAGCTCTTCATGAACTTGTTTTTCTCCCAAATACTAACCTACTTTATATCTCCATCAACTTAACACGCTGCTTTGCACAGAGCAGATACTGAGCGTTTGTTTAATTGAATTCAATTGAATTAAATTAAAACCAACCTGGACAAAGAGGATAAGGCAACAATATAGGAGAGAGAAGTCACAATCAGTTCAGGACCCTGAGAGCTCCAAGAGACAAGTGAGGGAACAGCAAGATTTTTACAGCTAGTAGCCCAAGGGATAAAATCTTGTTTAAGCAAAAAAAAGGAAAAGTCTTTCTCACATAAGAAACAAACAAGCAAAAAAAACCCCAAAGTCAAGGTTCTCTCCCAGTTTCATGGCCGGTAAATGTAGAAAGACTGGTCTCAGATGGGCATATACAGTAAAGTCCATCTTAAGGTCAGTGGGTTTCATACACAAAACTAAGGATGAAGAAAATAAAAATCTAGAAAGCTTACAGTAGCCACAGACTTTCTAAACTAAACCTATTTGCCAGAAACAGAAAATATAACTGAAAAAAAATAATACCTGGTTCTCTATAAGAAATGGATTCATCAATAAGACATACACAGACCTCCCCTGCTGATTTGCTATTTATGTATTAAGGCAGAGAGGCAGCAACAGCCCCAAAACAGTAGGGGCTGCCAGTGAATAAATTCTGGAGGATTGCTATTGAAAGAAAAGAATCTAGTCTAGTCATTTTGTGGAGGACTGGGGCTGACATGGGGAAGAAGGGAAGAAAGGTGGTGACATCCCTGGTAATACACAGGAAGTTCAAAACTAAAATACATATATACTTGAGAGCTGAAGTTCTTAACCTTTTTGTGTGAGACATGAATCACTTTTGGCAGCCTGATGAAGTTTTTGGTCCTTTTCTGAGAATATTTTTTTAAATGAATAAAGTGATATATATCAATTAATGGTTAAGGAGGGGAAAAGACAAATCTCCTCCCTTCCATTCAAATTCACAAACCTTGTGCAAACTATCCAAGGACCCTTTAAAGAGGGGGCGGGGCATAGATCCCAGGTTAAGAAACCTTGCTCTACATGTTGTAGTAATTTCGTGAATGCAGAAGGGGCTTGGTAAATACGAAAAGGATTGTAGAGACTATTGAATGAGAAATCTTTGGTTCACTAACTGAACTCTATCATGAATCTTTTTCATTTGTAAAAATACTGTTGTCATCTACCTCTTCCCAAGGAAACTGTGATTCATTCAACCAACATTCTTTTATCAAGAGCCAAGCACTCTGTTAGGTTCTGGGAGTAAAAAGACAAATAAAACAGTCCCTGCTTTCAAGGAGTTTACATTCAATAAAGTGGCACTTAAGTTGAACTTTGGAAGGAAATAACAATTCTAACGGGTAAAGGTGGAGAGAGTACATTCCAGACCCAGCAAACAGCCTGTAAAAAGGCATGGAGTTGGGCTGTGGAGCAATTTGGTTGGGTCAGAGAGTATGTTGAAGAGTAATGTATATCTGAAATGGTAGATTAAAAGTAGGTTGGGTGAAATCAATCAATCAATTAGTATTTATTAAGCTTTTACCATTTGCCAGGCACCGTGTTAAATGATGGGATACAAAGAGTCCAAAAAAATGATCTTATCAAATGACGTTCATACCAAACAGTGCAGACAACATGTGTAAGGAACAAGCAGCAAGGAGGCCAACGTAGCTAGATCATAGTTTACATAGTAGAGGCAAGTGAAGCATAATACACTGGAAAGGTCCAGGTTGTGAAATGTCAAATAGAGGATTTTATATTTGATCTTGGAAGTAATAGGGAGACACTGAAATTTACTGAATAAGGTGTGACATGCTCAAAAACATTCAGAGGCAGAGACAGGAAGAAGGAGAACTCACATTAGGTAGCTCTGATATCAGTAGAATGGGGGTAAGGTCTTCTGCTGGGAGGAGATAGGACTGGGTTTTATGGGCTCAAGGAGTAAAGATTTTGATCTTTATATGGTAAATGTGGGGTTAATGTTAACTAAATGTGACAAAATACTGACTTTTCTGAATATCTTATTTAATGATTTTCAATCATCCTCATATTACATTTTATGAATATTAGTTTCCATAATCCAAATTAACACTAACTACAATTCTATAGGTAAATATGTTTAATTAGTGATTTTTATTGTTATTGCTTTATGAATGAAAAAGAAGAAACTGAATTACTGACTACTGAAAGAAGCTGGATTGAAAGATATCATTTTGATCTTAGTTTCAGTTCAGTCATATGTCCAAGCTAATTGATATTTCTCAAATGTCTTCTGTTCTCCTTTCAGCTCACTGTTTTCTTTGCCTATTTTACTGTCATTCTTTCAGATATCTGAATCCTCTTATTTTCTTCCCATTCACTTTTGCAGGGCTGTGTTAAATCTAGTTGTTTCTCCTTTAGAACTACTTCTAAGATTGCTCTCCTACAGTCAGCCCCTGTAACCCACACCCTGGATCCTCACATGTGATCTGATTCTTTTCTGACCCAGTTCACTGACCTCATTAGCTTACCTATTTCCCTTATTTCAACTCATCCCACATAAGAAGTGCAAGGCTCTAGCATCATTCCATTCTGCTTTCTGTGCACTAGTCTCAATTTATGACATTTAAGTTTTTTTGTGCTTTTTGGAAGCTATGCCAAAAAAGTGCTATGGATTCATACTTGTTTCTTAATGATAATGTCTTCTCCTACATCTCCTTGATCAACATGATTCTTTGCATGGATCCCTTCCCAGGTGACAGTAAGTCTGCAAACCTAGTTTCTATACTTTCATACTTCACACTCACTACAACTTACACTGGCAAAGCCCTCTTGATTTAAGAAGCTCTTACTTTCCATAATCCATTCTGGATACAATTATATTGATTTTATATAGCACTTTATATAAGCAGAGTGGCATATATAGCAAGACATAATACATATAGCTGATGTGAGATGTTTTTTTTTTCCCCCGGAATGTAAAATATAATGGCATTTCATATTACTTTAACTTGGCAGCAAGTTGTGTCCATAATCTGCTGATGTGATCACCTTCATTTCTTATCCCCTTCCTAGACTACAAACTCCTTCTGGGGAAAGACTATTATGTTGTCTAAACTGTGTTATGTCCCTCAGTGCTCAAGTACCATACTCTGCATATAGTACGCACTTAAAATAAATGGTCACTGAATGAACTAGGGAGTCAGCACCCAAAACAAAGTCTACTACCTTCAATGATGCTGAACTGAATCCTTCCTGTTAAAAAAAAATCTAATAGTTATTCAAGTCATTTAGGCTTCCTTCCATTAAGTCATACAACAGCAGATAGTACGTACCTTTTATTCACTTAAGCCTTGTCTAGAACATACCAATAATAATAATAATCACAAACATAACAAGTTGATGAGTTTTTGTCCAATTGTGAAAAATTGAATCAGTGCCTGCCTCATAAAACACGCTCTTCCTGTTAGGGAAATTTTGAGTTTCCCTAAAAAAAATCTAGGGTTCCTCCCAATCTGATTTCATGAAGAGAAAGAAGTTATGTAAAGGGCAAACTGAAGCTTCTTAATGTTTTCGTCTCATGATACATACACTTCCCCACTCCTAAGTCTAGAGCCCAAGAAGTGACCTATATACTAGAAGGTAGTGAAAGTGCAAAGCATGTCTGCAGGCTCATACGGACTGTGTACGTTATTATTTTCCTTCCAAAGCCATAAAGATTAGGTTCACATTCCCCATAAACGTGTGTGGGAGGACCTTACTTACAGATGAGGCAAGACAAGCAAATCCCTTGCTTTTGCAGCCAGATTTAGCCACTTGTGTGCTTTTCTTGGCAGATGTTCAAAAGTCACATGCCGGCATCACGTGCTTAATACTATTTCAGTCAATATGATTTCTGTTAAAGTCACCTGCACTGTGAATTGGGTGATTGTTTAGTCTTATTGACACCAATGGCGTCCCACATAGTAACCCTTAAAGCTGATGTACTCACAGAAAAAGGATTTAGTTTAGAAATGCACCAGGAAGAAAGCATTTTCTTAGAAAAACACAGTTCTCAGTAAATGATAAACCACAGAGCTACTGAGTTCAGACTGGTATACACATTAAACCACAAAAAAACTACACTGAAATACTGTTAAGGGTCTGGCAAACCCACAAACATAAGGGAATTCAGAAGCTAAATAAGACTGAAATTCCATCCTAGTTTCACTATAATGATGAAACCATGTTAAAGAATGTCATACCCAGCTTCTAAGGATGTGCCATTCTAGAATGGTCCATTATCCATAAAACTAAGATGTGACATATTGTTAAGAGTGTCAATGTTCTTTAGTAAGATACAAATATAATACATATCTATTAAGTGCCTACACTTAGTCCCTTTCCACAAGGAACTTAAAATATATAAGGGGTCAAGATACCATCATAGATAGCAATATTGCTTCATAATGTATGATAGGTTGATTAGATAGTTACAAAACAAAATGCTATGTGAGCACGATAGGACGAATGGACAAGTTGGAAGGGACATGGACCATCTTAGGGCAGAATTTGCTTCTCCATTTCAAAATATGGTAATGCTTAAATTACCTAGAGCAACCTCAATCATCTCAAGCAAAGATCACTTTTAAAAGATGCAACATACCTTACAGGAAGGAATTTTTGAGTGGTCAGCAGGGATGAAAACATCCCCCAAATAGTCAAAAGCCTTGAGACCAGAGAACCACATAATCTGAAGAAGCATCAGAGGCCATCAAGACCAACCTAATCCTACCAAGAATGCCTCTATAATATTCCCAAGGAGTGCTCATACAGCCTTGGTCTGCCACTACCAAGGCAACCCACTCCACTTTGAGGCAGTTCTCATTGTTAAAAATTTTTTTATCTATACTGAGCTGAAAGCTGCCTCTCTGCAGCTTCACTCATTGCTACTAGATCTAACCCTTTGGAGCTAAGCAAACAAATTTAATCCTTCTTCCATGTGAAAACCCATCAAGTACTTGAAAACGGTTATTGGGTCACCCTCTGGGTCTTTCCCAGGCTAAACATCCTGGGGACCTTCCAAGATCCTCATACAGCATGATCTTGAGGCTCTTCAGCACACTGTCCTCCTCTAGAAGGCTCTTGCTTGTCAGTATTCTTGCTTCTTAGAGATTCCATAACTGAATACAGTTATCCCTTCCATATCATGGGGTTTAGGAGTATGGGACCTGTGCAATCTGGAAAATCCACATAAAATTTTTGGCCCTCCCTTCATACCAGAGAAGAAGTCTGAATCTTTTCTTTTTCCTTTTATGGAGTGTTTACAGTATCTTACTGCAAAATTTGGGTTAAGTATTTGGTCATAGGCTCTGCGTTATCTGTTTGTTGGCCTTCATGTGTTGCCTGCAGCTTCCATAGAACTCCCCTCAAAATCCCATTTAATTTTATATGCTGACCTGTGACATAGTGAAACCATGATGAGAAAAGTCACTAATGTGGAAAGGGTAACTGTACAGTACTCCACATGGAATCTGAATAGGGCAAAGTATATCAGTATTATCTACTCCCACAATCTGGGCATTTGCCCTCTCTAGATGAAGCCTAAAACTGCCTTGGTATTCTTGACTGCCATATGACCCTATTGATTCGTACTGGGCTTACAGTCTGCTTAGACTGATATAACATGAGATTGGTAGAGCTGAAAGTTATCATTAATAAATGTTTGTTGATTGACTGATTGATTGAAAGTGATCTTTGAGATTCATCAAGTCCAACAATTGGTCAGTTCATCAACCAGAAGTGAAGTACTCATTGGCTATAGATAATCCTAAGCCCCATTTTTGTAGGACTCTTAAGATTTACAAAGTATTTTCTTCCCAATGAACTTGTGAAGCATAGTGGATCATGAAAATAGTATTCCTGTAATTTCATAGATCAGGAAATGGAGGTTCAAAGAACTTACATGATTTGCCCAGGGTTACACCTCTAGGAACGGTAAGAAAAACCAAGCTTTTTGCCTATAAGACTAGTTGGTAGCTCATTCCATGACATTACACCATGACTACAAAAGACAAGCTGTTTGGTGTAAAAGCCAAGACTCATGGAAGAAACAGGAGGGAAAGGAGACAAAGAAGATAAAGGAAACAAGAACACATAAACGTAAGAACACAAGAAAAGAGAGAACACAGAGAAGAGGAGGTCTGTCTAGAAGGAGAGATGCAGCAGTGAGAGAAAGTCACAGCAGTAACTGCAATTAAAAGTGGGAGCTATGCTGAAGAACAGCAGACACTGACAGTGCAGAAGAGGAGAGGGCCAGAAGATAATTATTTAGCACAGCAGAAAATAGCTTGTTTGCTTTAGGAGTCCCTTAGGACCTCACTATATTTAAAGCACATTACAAAAAATGATTCCCAAAATAATAAGGCACAAAATGAGGCACTGAAAAATTATGCTCAGTAAAATTAATGTAATGAAAAACAGTAATGCAATTTGCAAAGATTTGCACAAAAAAAAATGTGACACACATAGGTTATAATAAGACTTTTGATGCTTTAAAAGGTAAAAATCATTTTTTCTGGTAAACAATGGAAAGCAACATGGTAGGTGCACTGGATTTGGGTTCAAATCCCACCTCTAACACGTATTAACCAGACTGCTAACCACAGCAAGTCACAACTCCAAGCTTCTGCTTCCTTACCTGTACAATAAGGGGATGGCTTGCTTATCCCTTAGCTACATGGTGTTAGTGAAAATACAGAGGGCTAGAAAGGAGAGTTACAAAGAAATAATTAACTGGATGGGGTTAACAGATTGGTATTAGCTTTCTAAATGTTTGCATAGAAAAATATACGCCCATTCTGAAGCCTGAAGGATGGTAATTTAGGAACATAGATTCAGAAGTTGGGAAGATCCTTAGAAATCATCAGTCTCACATCTCCAATCGCCCCTGATGTCTTGTTGACAACTTAAACTCAACTTATTAAAAACTGAACTCGTTATGTTTCCCCCCAAACCCACCATCATCCTTCCAGTTACAAGATTCAACTCTTCACTCTCTCTCACCCTCCATATCCAATCAATTGCCAAATCCTACTGATTTTAATCTTCATAATATCTCTTTTTATATCCCCTTCTTTCCTCTGACTCTGCCACTCACCTAGTGAAGGCATTCATCACCTCACCCCCAGACTGTTGCAATAGTCTGCTGGTTGGTCTCCCTTTCTCAAGTCTCTTCTTACTCCAGTCCATCCTCCATTCAATCTTCAAAGCATTCTTCCTATAGCATAGCTCTACCCATGTCATTCCCTTCAATAAATTTCTACAGACTTCTATTGCCTCCAGAATCAGATATAAAGTTCTCTGTTTAACTTTTAAATCCCTTCATATCCTAGACTCTTTCCACCTTTCTAGTCTGCTTATATCTTATTCCCCTCCTTTCTGCTCTGTGATCCAACAACACTGGCCTCTTTACTGTTCTTTAAACAAGACATCCACCGGCTGCCTCCATGTCTTTTCAATGGCTGTTCTCTCTGCCTAGAATTCTGTTCCTCTTCATCTCTGCCTCCTGACTTCCTCCAGTCTCAACTAAAATCCCACCTTCTACAAGAAATTTTTTTCTGATCCCTCTTAATGCTAGGGCCTTCCCTCTGAGATAATCTCTGATTTAGCTTGTCTACATGTTGTGTTTGTATTATTGTTTGCAAGTTATCTTCCCTATTAGACTACTATCTTTGTGAGAGCAGGGACTGTTTTTGCCTTTATTTTTTATATTCATTTATTTTATTTTTAATTTATGGGATAAAACGAGCATTTCCATAACATAGTATGATAAAAAAGATGAACTTAGCACAGTGCTATGAACATAGTAGGTGCTTAATAAATGTATATCACTTTGCCTAGTCCAATCCCCTTATTTAACAGACTGTAAAACTGAGGACCCAGAGAACAGTGAGGACAATCAAATCTGTTGAAACAGAAGCCAAGCTAATTTCGTGGGAAGAAGTATAGTCTTGTAGAAAGTTTTATGACATATCAGAAAATGATAAGAAAAGAAAGGATTATCTAATGCAGAACAAACGTGTGGAAAAATCACTGGTCTTGAAGTCAGATAAAACCTGGGTTCAAATCCCATCTCTGACATTTTCTAGCTATGCAGCTTTGGGCGGTTCATTTCCTTATGTCTCAGTTTCTTTTGGGTAAACTGGGATAATAAAACTTGCACGAACTTCAAAGCACCAAGTGAAATAAGTATAAAAATGCTTTGCAAAACTTAAAGCAATAAATATGTGCCAGATATTATAATTACTGATAAAATTACTATTTATAGTAAATATATGATTATAAATTCATATATAATTATATATATAATATGTATATATCATATACAATAAACATGTAATTATATTTTTCCTACTATGATTATAGACCTACAAAGAAAAGGAAAATATGTGGAAATGACTTTTATAATGATAATTTTCCTAAATGGACAAGCAGGCAGGTAACAGATCCTGAACCATTTTGTAAAATTTTAAGGCTTTCTTTTAGAATGTTCAAAGCAGCTGTAAGGAACAACTCTAAAGAGTTTTCTTAAACAGCTGTAAGACATTTTAAGTATGAGATTAGTATTTTGCCTTTCTTCGTGTGCCTTAAAGAGCACCTGAGCCCAGAGCTCTCACTTCCATTCTTGTCTCAGCCTTTCCTACTCTTTCCTTCTTCCTGGGTCTCTAACAGATAGTCCTCCTTTCAAAGGGCAATCCCTCTCTACATATGTGCTTGGTCACATCCCTTCCTCTCTGCCCTAGCACACTGCATACTCAATCCCCAGCCCCACTCTTCAACTTCTTCTTATCTACTGGTTCTCCCCATTCTTAAAAAAACCTCAGTAGATACTATCAGTCCCTCAAGTGAAATTTCTCTCTTCTTTCTCAGCCAAACTACATGAAAAAGCTGTCTACACTTGTTGCTTCCACTTCCTTTCCTCTCACTCACTCTTCAACCTTTTGCTGTTTGGCTTTCACCCATTTCACTCAGCAGAAACCGCTCTCTCCAAAGCTATAAATGATCTTTTAATTGCCAGATATTACGGTCTGTTTCTCAGTCTTTATCTTTCTCCACCTATCTGCTGCATTTGTCACCACTGACCATCCTCTCCTCCTGGGTTGACTCTTTCCTCTGCGGGCTTTTGTGACACTACTCTAAGCTGGTTCTCCTGCCTATCTGTTTGTTCCTTTACAATCTCCTTTGCCGGTTCATCATCCATATTAATCCCTATTTCTAGTTGTATGCCAAAGTTTTGCCCTGTGGCCTCCTCTCTTCCCTTTCTATATTCTTTCTCTTGGTTGCTTCCTTAGCTCCCTTAATTTTGGCTATCATCTCTAAGCAGATGATTCACAGATCTATACATCCAGCCCATCTCCCTCCCAAGGTTCAATCACATAATGCCAATTGCCTACTAGACATTTCAAACTTCATACTCCAGAAACATCTCACATTCAGCATGGTCAGCATAACTCATTATTCTTCCCAAACCCACCTTTCTTCCAGACTCCCCCTCTCAGTTGAAGGCAACACCATATTTTCAACTTCCCAGGTTTCAATTTCCCAATAATCGTCATTATCCTCAACTCCTCTTTCTCCCTCATCCCACATATCCAGTTAATTATCAAATCTTGAGGTCTCTACCTGCACAACAATTCTTTTCTTACCCCCTTCACTCTACTCACATAGCTACCATCTTAGTTCAGGCCTTCTTCATCTCTTGCTAGATGCCGAGATTATTACAACAAACTCCTGACTGGATTCCTGCCCCAAGTCTCTCTTCACTCAAATCTATTCCATAGAGTGTTGATGGTAATTTTCCCTAAAGCAAAGACATGACCATGAAACTCTCCTACTCCATCTTCCTATTGGCAGTGAGATAAAAGATAACTCTTTTGTTTAGCTTTTAAAGTCCTATACAACTTGGATCCCAATTTCTTTCCGGTTCCATTGGACATTATTCTCCCCCTCCATTGTGAAATGTAGCCAAACTAGCTATGTTCCTCACACATAACATCCTATCTCATGTCTTTGAGTCTCTGCCCTGGCCATCCCATGTGCCTGGAATGTACTCTTGCCTTAGTTCTGCCTCTTAGTTGAAGACCCAGCTTATGCACCATCTTCTGCATGATGCTTTTTCTTATCCTCTAACTGCAAATGCTTCCCCTCCCAGATTACTTTATATATGTATTTATGTTTATTCTTCACATATTAATGCCGTATCAGAATGTAGGCTCCCTGCAAGAAGGGATTATTTCATTGTTTGTATTTATATTCCCAGTGTCCGGCACATAGAGCTTAATGAATGACTTTTGATTTCTTGATTAAATTTAAAAGAAGCTCTCTGGTCACTTCGAACT